>NC_133666.1:565752958-565898183 GCF_037893015.1 Macrotis lagotis | reverse complement strand
AATGAGTCTGAATGTAGATTAAAGCATATTTTTAGGGCAACTAGGTGGTAAAGTAGATAGAGCACCAGCCGTGGAGTCAAGAGAGCCTGAGTTCAAATCTGACCTCAGACCCTTAATATTTATTTAGCTGTTACCTTAGGCAAGTCACTTAACATAAAAGCACATTTTTAAAAAAAAAAAGTCTGTCTTTTGCCTTTTTTAATCTGTGCTATCTTTTGCAATATGGCTAACATGGAAATATGTTTTATGTGACTACATATGGATAATCTATATCAAAGTGCTTGCTTTCTTAATGAGGAAGAAAATTTACAACTCAAATATTTCTAAAAGTGAACATTCAGTTTTAAAAATAATTAGAAAAGATAAAATAATTTTAAAATTAAAAATATTTGTAAGGGGTGCTAGGTGGCACAGTGGATAAAGCACCGGCCCTGGAGTCAGTAGTACCTAGGTTCAAATCCAGTCTCAGACATTTAATAATTACCTAGCTGTGTGGCCTTGGGCAAGCCACTTAACCCCATATGCCTTGCAAAAACCTAAAAAACAAAATTTATAGCAGCTCTTTGTGGCAGCAAAGAATAAGAAATTGAGGGTACACCCTCAATTTGAATAAGTTGTGATATATGATTTTGGTAAAACACTACTGAACTGTAAGAAATGATGAGCAGCTTGGGTTTAGAAAAAATGGAAAGATTTACATGAAATTTTGCCGTGAAATGAGCAGGAACAACAGAATATTGTATATAGTAACAGCAATATTGTTCAAGGAGGGCAGAGCCAAGATGGTGACATTGTTAGCTAGCATGCTTTTCCCTACACACATTGAATGAAGCCTCTATACAAACATTAAAGCTACAGATCCCACCCAAAAAAAAAATCAAAACAAGTTTTCAACTGAAGATATCATAGAGAATCTTCAGGGAAGGTCTATCTTTTCAGGGGAAAAGGAGAAGTAAAACCCAGCTAGGCAGGAAAGTGGGAAAGCTAGTAGTAGGCTTTTAGCCATAGTGTAGTCCAAGTGCCAACAACTAGATAGTAAGCCAACAGAAAGGATTCCAAGCTCAGACAAAGTCCAAACCTTGGGAACATTGGGATAAAAGGGTTGGGACTGGGCTGGGAACATACTACTACACAGTGAAATCCTGGACATAAAGGAGGTAACAAACCTTAGCATAGGGGTCATCAGGAATGCATAGGCAAAATCTTGGCCAGTGATAAGCCAGAGAACAGATCCTTGACCCAGCATGAAAAGCCTGGGACTATACTCCCTATACCTCAACAATTAAAATGAGAAAAAAAAACTAAAAGAGCGCTAACCATAGAAAGCTACTATGCAGATAGAGCTGATAGAAATGCCATTTCAGAAGAAGAAAGCAGTGAAGAATTACCTACATGGGAAGTCTCAAAGGAGTCTATGAATTGGATTCAAATCCAAAACCTCATAGAAGCACTTAAAAAAGATAATTTAAAAACCAAAGAAGAGAGGAAGAAGAAAAATGGAAAAAAGAAATGAGAGCCTTGCAGGAAGATTATAAAAAAATTAACCAAAAAATCAACTCCTTTAAAAGTAAAAATAACCAACTGGAAAAAAGAATGTAACTCTTCAAATATTAAAATTGACCAATTGGAAAAGGAAATACAATAGTTAACTGATGAAAATAAAAGCCTAAAAATTAGAATTAGACAAATAGAAACTAATGAATCTATGAGACACCAAGATTCCATTAAACAAAATCAAAAAGCTAAAAAAAACCCCAAAGAAACATAAAGTACCTTTTAGGAAAAACAAATGACCTAGAAAATAGAGCCAGAAGAGATAATTTAAGAATTATTGGCCTACTAGAAAACCTAGACCAAAAAAGAGCCTGGAAAATATCTTTCAGGAAATTATCAGGGAAAACTGTCCCAATATATTAAATTAAGAAGACAAAAAAGCCCTTGAAAAAAATACACAGATCATCTCCAGAAAGAGACCCCAAGATAACTCCAAGGACTATCATGGTCAAATTCCAGAATTCTCAGATAAAAGAAAAATACTGCAAGTAGCCCAAAAGAAGCAATTTAAATACAAAGGAAGCACAATCAGAATTATACAGGACTTATCAGCTTCAACATGAAAGGAATGGAGGGCCTGGAATATATTTCAGAGGGCAAAGCTCCTTGAATTACAACCAAGAATTTATTATCCTGAAAAATTCAGCTTATTTCTGTCAGTGGAAAAGATGGATGTTCAATGAAATAGAGTACTTCCAAAATTTCCTGATAAAACAACCAGAACGGAACAGAGAATATGATCTTCAAATACAAGACTCAAGAGAAGCATAAAAAGGTAAACAGGGAAAAAAACCCAAGTGTTAGTCAAAAGCATTAAAATGTATATAACTCTACAAGGGAAGATAACGCTTGAAATTCTTGAGAATTTCATTCATCTAAGGATAGTTAAAGGATTGAATATAGTTGAAGAGATTGTGTTTAGATGATATGGGTATGGTTGGGTTAAGCCCTTCATTATTGAAGAAGGCAAAAATGACATCACTATGTTTGAGACAAATTACAGTGTGTCCCACTGTGGCTTATAAAACCAATCTGAGCTTATATATCCCACATTTCTTTTGAGTTACTTTAATTCTGCCTTGCTCATAGAGCTCAGGACTTTCTCTGATGAGGGTACCCTATGCTGATTGCTACTGGCCAGTGTTTCCCATCTTGAAATCAATTCTAAAGTTCTTAAGAGAGACCAAGTTACTCTATACATAATTAAATCAGAAGTGACTTGACTATTAAATACTTAGAAATTTGTAGTACAATGGGGGTAGAAGATGGGAATTTACTTTAGAAGGGCTGGACATAAAGAGATTAGGAAATGATCTGATCTTAATCCATACTTTATTCAATGAGGGTTTAAGAACCATGATAGGGATACTAAAGGGACAGTGAGAAAGAATGTACCTGATACTTGGTTAGGGAGAACTTTGGCTACAGTTAGAGTTCTTTAGAGAGAGGGAAAGAGTATACTTAAAGGGAATGAACATGAAAACAAAATGAAGAAATTTTGTTTTGCTTGATGTTGAAGGGAGTTTGCTTCAGGGGTGAGATGTATGAATGGTTCATGAAATGATTTGGCTTTGCATGATGTTTTGTCTCAAGAGCATTGTGTGACCATGGAGGGTGCTTGAAAAGTGGGTAAGGAATAAAGTGATTATAATTTGATGTAATTCATGACTCTTGAGAAGTGTTTTTCTAATGAGACAGAAGAGGGAAGGGTTTTTATTGACTATGAGGCAATGGTGATTGTCAATCAAACAAAAGTAATCAATCAATCAACTTTTCAGAATAGTTCTTCCATCAAGTCAGACAAAAAGATTATGTTTTGAAAAAGGGGATGTAATTACAAGACAAAGTTAAAACAAAAACATAAAAAGGACTATACTAGGAAAAGGTGAAGCATTAATGAATAAATGACACCAAGTAAAGAGGCACAAAGACCTATAGTAAAGGGAAAGAAGGGAAGGTGAAAAACTCCTACTCTATAGATTCAGTCTAGAGAGGAAATATCATACATTCCCAATTGATTTTTAAAATTTATCCTACTTTACAGGAAAGTGGGGGGGGGGAGAAAAGGGAAAAAGAGACTAATAAAAGGGAAGGTGAAGGTATAAATGAAAGTAGATTTAAAGTAAATATTTTAAAGAAAAGTTAAAGGGAAAAGGGAGCAAAACATTGGGGAAAATGATAAGAGGAAAGTATAAATGGGTAAAGAAAATATGGAGGGAAACAGAGAATTAGTAATCTTAACTTTAAAAGTGAATTGGGGTGGGGGGGGGGAGCGGCTAGGTGGTGCAGTGGATAGAGTACCAGCCCTGGACTCAGGAGTACCTGAGTTCAAATCCAGCCTCAGACACTTAATAATTAGCTAACTGTGTGGCCTTGGGCAAGCCACTTAACACCATTTGCCTTGCAAAAACCTAAAAAAAAAAAGAATTGAATCAAATTTATAAGATTACAAGTCATACTGTAACTGATAAATGGTCAAAGGATATGAATAAACAGTTTTCAAATGAAGAAATTAAAGCTATATATAATCATATGAATTTCAGTCCTTTACCCTTTTTCTTTGTTGAAAGATTAGCTCTGATCACAACTTCCTACTTCTCTTCCTAACAGTTATTAAAATTTCCTATATATAAAAGGGTATGAGAAGGCAACACTAGAAATGTGTCTTTTCTGGCCTCCCTAAGAGTCGAATTGAAACGATCTTCAAACTGAATTCATACAAGGACTATTGATCCCAACTAAAGTATGTTGCATTTGAACAATCTTGTTACATGCAGAGGCATCTCATATTCCATCATATTTCAAGAAATTGTAAAAAGAAATATTGCTTAGAAGTATGGGACAAAGAGGGCAAAATGCAAATCATGAGAATTCTCAGAGAGAAATTCCAATTTAACTCTACCAAAATAAAAGTCAAAATCAAGTTCCAGATTAAGGATCTAAATGATTACCACATGAAAAAAATTCTCATTTGAATAGCACAGGATTACTTATGAATAACAAATAAAAGAAAATGCTGAAATAACCTGCAAAAAAATGAAATTCTTCCAAATATAATCCCAAAAAGTCAATATTCCTCTTGAAAAAGATGAATATTCAGAAGTGTCACAAATTTTCAACCAATCCTTCAAAGAAAATCAGACATAAGTCTTTAAATACAAATTCAGTTTAAAAAACCCAATCATCATTAAAGTCCATGAAATGTGAAAAAGCTGTTATAAATTAATATTTATATTTTTAAGGAGTTGAGAATATTGTCCCTGAAAAGCACTACCTGATCTAAGTCATTAATAAAAATAATCCTAAAAGGAGGAAACAGGAGTAGGAAAAATCGAGTTAAACTTTTTTTTTGGATTTGGGGCACCATAGGTAAAGGAAATTCAAAGAGGTGAAGGAATGGAGGATCTCCTGAATCAAAATAGTGGCAGACATGAATGGTAACAAGATTTTTCCAAGGAAATTGTACAATTGTACAAATTAATTTTTATTTGGTAGTTTGTAAATAGTGAAGCTTTAGTGATGACTATGATTTTATAAATTGAATAATTATACAATAAATGAAAATTGCTCTATTTATAAGATTACATTTCTTCCTCATCACTTAAAACCAAAGCTGTAAAATTTATTTCAGTAGAATTCTCACACTTAAAGAAACCAATAAAAAACCTCAAATGTCAAGATAATCAGATCCTTAATGATATGTAATCAAAGAGATTTCAGATAAAACAATCTGGCTTTATCTGTAAAAGCTTACTAGAATTAAATGAATATGTAATGAATGAATAGAAATAGTTACCTAAAGTTATAATAAAGTATTAAGTTAGATTAAAATCCTCCTCTGTAGATAGGATTTAGAACAAAAAGGGACCTTGGTTATTATCCGATTTAACCTCATCATTTAACAGGTGAGAAAACTGAAGCCTAAGTAACTACCCAAAATGATACAGATCCAGAATTCGAAGTCTATTGATTCCAACTAACTATTCTTTCTACTTCACTTTGTTGTTTCGAATACCTAAAGTAAATCAATACTTTTTTTTAAAGTAGAGTTCTCTCAAAACAAACCAGAAAAATGCCATTTGGTATTATGGTATTAACTGATTGCTCAGCCTGTTTGCCTTCCATACCTTTTCTCCCATTCATTTGCATGTACTCTTCTCTTTATTAAATTCTATCAAATAATTTTCCTAGACACTTTTACTAAGTATGATGTTATTAAACATTTTAATGCTGATTACACTCTTAGAGGTCTTCTCCACAAAACTCCTAGTCAGATGAGTCATAGAGATGAAATGGGGTTTCAAAGGGCTAGATATCCAACGAATGGGAACTCTATATATGTATCTCATTAGATAGATTTAAAATGTGTCAGGTAAGAGAATATTTGTCAGTTGCAGACCAATCTCTCTAAGTATACAGAAATTAATTCAGTTCAATTAAACAAATATTCATTAAGTTCCTAGGACAAAAGAAGGCACTGAACTAGATGACAGAAAAGCAAAGACAAAAACATAATAGACACTGACCTCAAAATATTTATATTCTATAGATATGACAAATAGATGATAGTATCTTCAAAAGTCACAGTGATCCATATTAAAAAAAATATATGATCTCAATCTTGTGTAGACCTTTAATTTTCTACAGTGGCTTACCACAATGTTCCTTGTTGCCCAAAGGGACACAAAGAACCTATTTTTACCTACTCATTGATTTGCTTTTCCATTCATATACCCTGTTTTAATGAAGAAATTTTCAAATTTGGTTTTCATTTATTGCCAAAATGTCAATAACACTTGATCTAGTAATGGAAGTAGATAAACAAGGGTCTTTGAATAAGAATCTTACATTAGAGTGCTAACAATTGAATTAATGTTACACTCATAGAGAGATACACCTACAGATCCTTTTCTGTCAGGTCAATGCAGACATAAAACAGGATTGCAGTGATTGAAATTTAAGCTAAACTATTAATAGCTAACATTCATATATTTTAAAGGTTGCAGAGTATTGTACAAGCATCTCATTTTATTTTTATACCAGTGCAGGAGAGAGGTGCTGCTATTATCTTCATTTTACAAATGAGGAAATTGAGACAGATTAAGAAAGAAGAAAATAAGCATTTATTATGTGCCTCCCATGTCATGTGACCACACCCCACACTCTCATTCAACAGAATCCAGTGTCTCCCTATCACCTCCAGAATCAAATATGAAATAATCCTTTTGGTCTTCAAAGACCTTCATAATCTAGCCCCTTTCAATATCCTTATGCCTTACTACCCAACATGTACTCTTTGATCCAATGATACTGACCACTATTCCACAAATGAGACACTCTATCTCTGATTATCCAGTATGCCTTGAATTCTCTCCTTTTCTGCTTTAACTACTGATTTCCCCTGGCTTCCTTTAAGTCCCAATTAAAACCCACCATCTACAGGAAGCCTTCTTGAAACCCTCTTAATTCCAGTTTCTTCCCTTCAATAATTATTTCCTATTAAACCTGTATATAGATTGTTTTGTATTTATTTATTTGTTTAGATGTTATCACTGCATTAGATTATAAGCTCCTTGAGGGGAGGGACCATCCTTTACCTCTTTTTGCACATTGTCTGGCAAATAATCCTTTTAAAATGTCTTGATACTGATTGACTGTAAGGCTCTGTGAAAATTTACAAATATTATCTTATTTGATCCTCTTTTGAGGCAGATATTTATCATTATCCCCATTTTTTAATAGAGGAAAATAAGACAGAAATTAAGAAAATGACTTTCCAAAGGTCATACAGCTGATGTGCCTGAGTTGGGATCTTGGTTACAGTGGTAGTGTTTGTGCAAAAGCTTTTTAATTTAGTGTAATCAAAAATATCCACTTTTCCAACACCTCACATTCTACTCCAAGAAAAGATCAAAATGAATACAGGATTTAGACATAAAAAAAACAATATGATAAGCAAACTAGGAGATCAAGGAATAGTTTACCTATCAGATCTATGGAAAGGGAAGCAGTTTATGACCAAGGAAGGGATGGAGAACATTAAAAATGAACTAGATAATTTTGATTACATTACATTAAAAAGCTTTTGCACAGACAAAACCACTGTAGTGGTAATGTAGAAATTTGGGAAACAATTTTTACAACTAGTATTTCAGACAAATGACTCATTTCTAAAATATACAGAGAACTAAATCAAATTTTCAAAAAAAGCAAGCCAGTCCCCAGTTGACAAATAGTCAAAGGATATGCAAAGGCAATTTACAGATGAGGAAATTAAAGCAATCCATAGTCATATGAAAAAAATTGCTCTAAATCACTACATATTAGAGAAATGCACATTTAAAGCATCTCTGAGGTACCCTCTCATACCTCTCAGACTGGCCAATATGACCAGAAAGGGCAATGATCAATATTGAAAGGGATGTGGAAAATCTGGGACACTAATACATTGTTGGTGGAGCTGTGAACTCATCCAATCTTTCTGAAGAGCAATTTGGAATTTTGCCCAAAGGGCAACAAAAATTTACCTACCCTTTTATCCAGCAATACCACTACTGGGTCTATATCCTAAAGAGATTATGAAAAAGGGTAAAAACATAATGTATACAAAAATATTCATAGCAGCCCTGTTTGTGGTGCCAAAGAATTGGAAATTGAGTTAATGTTCATCAATTGGGGAATGGCTTAATAAACTGTGGTGTATGTATGTCATGGAACACTAACATTCTATTAGAAACCAGGAGGGATGGGAATTCAGGGAAGCCTGGAAGTATTTGTATGAACTGATGCTGAGCAAGCTAAACAGAGCCAGAAGAACATTTACCTCTAATATGGGGATGATGATCAACCTTATTGAATTTGCTCATTCCATCAGTGCAACAATCAGGCACAATTTGGGGGTATCTGCAATGGAGAATACTATCTGCATCCAGAGAAACAATTGTGGAGTTTGAACAAAGACCTTTAATTAAAAAAATACTTTCTCTTATTATTTAATTTTGCTCTCTTTTATACTTTATTTTTCTTCCTTGAGGATATGATTTCTCCCTCATCACATTCAACTTAGATCAATATATACCATGGAAACAATGTAAAGACTAGCAGACTGCCTTCTGTGGTGGGGGGAGGGGGTAGGAAGTGAGATTAGGGGAAAAATTGTAAAATTCTAAATAAATAAAATTAAAAGTTAAAAAAATATCCAGTTTGGTTTTTATAATGTTCTCTATCTCTTCTTTGGTCATAAACTTCTTCACTTTCCATAGATCTGACAGATGAACTATTTTTGTTGTTCTCCTAAATTGCTTATAATATTGTCCTTTATGTCTAAATCCTGCACCCATTTTGACCTTATCTTAGTGAAGGGTGTGAGATGTTGGTCTAATCCTAGTTTCTGCCATACTATCTTACAATTTTCCCTAGTAGTTTTTATTGAAGAATGAGTTCTAATCCCAGAAGCTGGAGTCCTCAGGTTTAACAAACAGACGATTACTATAATCATTTACTGCTATCTCTTTTGTAACTAATTTATTCTACTGATCCACCACTCTGTTTCTTAGCCAGTACCAGACAGTTTTGATAACTGACACTTTATAATATAATTTTAGATCTGGTATAGCTAAACTGCCTTCTTTTTCATTTTTTATTGAATCCCTTAATATTCTTGATTTTTTTGTTCTTCCATATGAATTTAGTTACTATTTTTATTGCTCACTAAAGTAATTTTTTTGGAAGTGTGATTGGTATGGCACTAAATAAGCAGTTTAATTTAGGTAGAATTGTCATTTTTATTATATTAGCCTTGCCTATCCATGAGCAGTTGATATTTGCCCAGTTATTTAGATCTGATTTTATTTGTGTGAAAAGTGTTTTACAATTCTTTTCATAGAGTTTCTGAGTCTGCCTTGGTAGGTAGACTCCCAAGTATTTTATGTTTGAAGTTATTTTAAATGGGATTTCTCTTTCTATCTCTTGCTGCAGTATCCTGTTAGTAATATATAGAAAAGTTGATGATTTGTGTGTTTCTTTTATATCCTGTGACTTTACTAAAGTTGCTAATTGTTTCCAGTAGTTTTTTTAGATGATTTTTTTAGGATTCTCTAGTTATATCATCTATAAACAGTGAGTTCTGAGAATGCTCATTCCCTATTCTTCCCTTATTGCTAAAGCTAACATTTCTAACACAATATTGAATAATAATGGTAACAGGCATCCTTGTTTAACCCCTTACCTTATTGGGAATGCTTCTAGCTTGTCACCATTGCATATAATGTTTGTTGATGGTTTCATTTTAAAGAGCAATTCATTTATTCCTACATTTTCTGAGTGTTTTTTAGAAGGAATGGATGCTGCATTTTGTCAAAGGCTTTTTCAGCATCTAGTGAGATAATCATATGATTTCTGTTAGGTTTGTTGTTGATATAGTCAATTATTGTGATAGTTTTCCTAATTTTGAACCAAATCTTGAAATAAATCCTATTGGGGCATAATGTATTATCCTAGTGAAAACTTGATGTAATCACTTTGCTAATATTTTATTTAAAATTTTTGAATTCATATTCATTAGGGATATTGGTCTATAAGTTTATTTCTATGTTTTGACTCTTCCTGATTTAGGTATCAGCACTATATTGGTGTCATAGAATGAATTAGGTAGAATTCCATCTTCACATATTTTTTTCAGAGTTTATATAGAATTGGAACCAATTGTTACTTGAATGTTTGATAGAATTCATTTGTGAATCCGTCTGGCTCTAGAGATTTTTTTCTTAGGGAGTTCAACAATGGCTTATTGAATTTCCTCTTCTTTTAACTTGGATAATTTATATTTTTTGTAGATATTCATCTATTTCACTTGATTTATCAAATTTATTGGCACATGGTAGAGCAAAACAGTTCTGAATTATTACTTTAGTTTCCTCCTTATTCGTGGTGAATTCATCTTTTTCATTTTTTATACTAGTAATTTAGTTTTCTTCTTTCCTTTCTTAATAGGTTAACCAAAAGTTTATCTATTTTATTGTTTCTTTTTCATAAAACTAACTCTTGGCTTTATTTATTAGTTCAATAGTTTTCTTGCTTTTTGATTTTATCCTTTAATTTTCAGAATTTCTAATTTGGTTTTTAAATGGGGATTTTTAATTTGTTCTTTCTCTATTTTTATAGTTGCATTCTCAGTTCATTGATTTCCTCTCTCTTTTATTCATATATGATATGTACCCTAATAACTGCTTTGGTTGTATACCATAAGTTTTGGTATGTTGTCTCATTGTCATTGTCTTGGACAAAATCATTAATTCTTTCTATGATTTGTTGTTTGATCCATTCATTCTTTAAAATTGGGTTATTTAGTTTCCAATTAGTTTTAGGTCTATCTCATCATGGCCCTTTATTGCACACAATTTTTATTGCATAAGGGTCAGAAAAGGATGCATTCAATATTTCTGCCTTTCTGCATTTGATTATGAGATTTTTATACCCTAATGGTCAGGTTTTGTGTAGGTGCAAGGTACCACAGGAAAAAAATGGTATATTCCTTTCTATCCCCCATTCAATTTTTTTCCAAAGGTCTATCATGTTTAAGTTTTCTAACATTCTATTTAACCTCCTTAATTTCCTTATTGTTATTTTATGGTTAGATTTATCTAATTCTGAGAGAGGTGGATTGAGGTCTCCCATCAGTAGATTTTTGTGGTCTATGTCTTTCTGTAATTCATTCAGCTTCTCCTCTAAGAATCTGAATGCAATACCACTTGGTGAATACATATTTAGTATTGAAATTACTTCATTATCCATAGTATCTTTTAGGAGGATATAGTTTCCTTCCTTATGTCTTTTGAAGATATCCAATTTTTCAGCAGCTTTGTCTGAAATAGAATTGCCATCTTTGCCTTTTTCACTTCAGCTGAAGCATAATATATTCTGCTCCAGCCTTTTACCTTTACTCTGTATGTATCTCTCTGCTTCAAATGTGCTTCTTATAAGCAACATATTATAAGATACTGGTTTTTAATCCACCACTTCAATTTTATGGGAGAGTTCATACCATTCACATTCAAAGTTATAATTACTAACTCTTTATTGCCCTCCATAATATTTTCCCTCAGGTATATTTTTCCCCTTTTTCCCCCTTGTCCCTAGTTCCCAGTATTTTGCTTCTGAGTACCACCTCCTTCAATGTGTTCACCCTTTACCCCTTTCTTCTTTCCCTTCCTTCTGCCAGTCCCTCCTTTACTCCCCTTACTCTTTCCCCTCTTAATACTTGAAAAGTATGATTAGTTTCCAGACTCAACTGAGTGTGTCTATTAATCCCCCTTTGAGCCAAATCTGAAGATAATAAGATTGAGGCAGTTCTTATTTCCTCTCTTCTTCCCCTGTATTGCAGTAGGTCATATGCACCTCTTCATGTGCTGTAATTTACCCCATTCAAACTCCCCCTTCCTTCCAGCAATCTACTTCCCCCCCCTTTTAATGAGATATTATTTTTGAATCATTTCATCAAAGTAATAGTCATGTCATGGATATCTATTCCTTTTGGCTAAGTATATTTCCTCTAATAGAGTTACAATTCTAAAGAGTTATGAGAATCTTCTTCCCAGTTTAATCTTATTTGGTAATAGTTTTTTCCCCTTTTCCCTGTTTATTTTTTCATGCATCTCTTGAGTCTCCTGTTTGAAGACCAAAGTTTCTGTTTAGCTCTGGTCTTTTCATCAGGAAAGTCTCCTATTTTGTTAAATGTCCATCTTCTACCCAGAAAGAGAAGATTCAGTTTTGCCAGATAGTGAATTCTTGTCTCCCTTGCTTTCATATTCCAGGCCCTTCAATCCCTTAATTTTGATGTAGACAGTCCTGTATAATCCTGACTGTGGCTCCTTGGTATTTGAATTGCTTCTTTCTGGCCACTTGCAGGATTTTCTCCTTGATCTGATAGTTCTGGAGTTTGGCCACAATATTCCTTGGAGTTTTCATTTTGGGATCCCTTTCAGGAGGGGAATCAATGTATTCAATGAATATTTTGCTCTCTGAGTCCATAATATCAAGGCAATTCTCCTTCACTCCATCTTGAAATATGGAGTCCAGGGGTTCCCCCCCACCAAAGTTTTCAAGAAGTCCTATGATTCTTAAATTGTCTCTTCAGGATCTATTTTCTAGGTCAGTTGTTTTGCCAATGTGGTATTTTACATGTTCTTCTATTTTTTTCATTTTTTTATTTTTTTTAACAGATTCTTGTTGTCTCATAAAGTCATTATTTCCACATATTCCAATCTTTTTTGTAGAGAAGAGTTTTCTTCATTTCCATTTTGCATTTCCTTTTCCAATTCCTCTCCTATTTTTGAAGCAATTGTTGCTTTTTTCCATTTGCCAATTGTGTTTTTGAGAGTATTAATTTCTTTTTTGCACTTATCCATTTGTCTTTTTCAAAGGTTTTGTTTTCTTGTTGTAAGATGTTAATTTTCTCTTGCACTGTGTTAATTTTCTCTTGTGTTTCTTTTTCCCAGTCTTTCCATTTGATTTTTCAACTCCTTCCTGACCTCTTCTAAGAAGTCTTTTGGACTGGTGGCTAATTCATAGTCTCCTCTTAAGCTCTAGTCCTCTATGAGTTAGGATCCTTGTTTCAAGGTAACATTCAATGGACCCCACTTTGTGCTGGCCTTTCCTCATTTGGGGCCCTTTCTGTGAGATCTTGTGTTGGGGGAGAGGCCAGATCACAGACCTTCAGTGTTGAGATCCCTAGAGGCCTTGCCCACTGGACTTAGGAACTCCAGGGGGTTACTCAGTGGGCCGGCCTGTAAGAGATGCCAGAAGCTTTCTCTGAATTGTCTGTGATGCTGATTAGTGGCCCACTTCCAAAGTCTGGGGCAGGATCTTTGCTGTCCTTGCACAATCTGGGTTGGGCCCTCAGCCTAGAAAGCTAATCAATTTAACCAGCAATTAGCTGGGGGAGATCTCCCACCTATATCTGGGCCAGACCAGCAGAGCTGACTCGCTAGATATCTGGGCTGCCACACTGGAGATCTCCTGTCCACCCATCAAGCACACAGTAAACACTTCTGAGCTATTCTTGAGTTAATCCCTGGCCTCATCCTGCTGCCCCTATACTGGGTCTTTACTCTCTGCCCCTGGCTCACCCATATTCCCCTGTAACAGACCTTGCTGTGAGTTGTTCCCCTCTGTTCTTCTCTAGGTTCTGTGGATTCAAAATCTGTTAAGAGGTTTGGTTCATGTTAGTTCTGAGGAAAACCCAGGAGAGTTTAAAATAGTTCCTTGCTTCTCCCCACATCTTGGTCAGAAGTTTCCCATATAATCTTTAAGGAGTGATAGTTTTGTGTCTTCAATGCCTAATTTTATTTCTTCAATTTCTTTCCTCTTATCATAACACTTAACAGTTCTATTACATAATTAAAAAATAGAGGTGAAAATAGAGTCCCTTGTTTCATCCTTGATTTTATTGGGAAGTTTTCTTTCTTATTCCTATTACAGATGCTTTGCTCTTGGTTTATATATATATATACATATATATATAATATACATATATATATGTATATATATATATATATATATATATAACATCATTTTAAGAGAGGTTACATTTATTCCTATGCTTTCTAATGTTTTTATTATTTCTTGATGGTTCATTGGCTTGCACATACTAAATTCTCGTTTTTAAGTTACTACTTTCTTCAATAAGTTTTTGTACCTTATGTTCCATTTTGGCTAAATCTGCTTTTTTTAAGGAGTTATTTCCTTTTTATTTTTCTATCTCTTTTTCCCATTTGATCAATTATGCCTTTTAAGGCATTGTTTTCTTCAATAATTTTGTGTCTCTTGTACCAAGCTATTGTCTTTTCATAATTTTTTGATATCCATCTCCAATTCATTTTCCAATTTTTCTCACACCACCTTATTTAAGTTTAAAATAAAAATTTCAGCTCTTCTAGAAATTCTTGGTCTTGCATCCAATTGTCATTTTTTATTGATGTCTTACTTATAACTGTTTTTGATATCATTCTTCTGTTACCTCAGTAGATTCTTATTGTTGGCTTCTTTTTTGTTGTTTACCCATTTTCCCACTCTATTTCTTGACTTTGGACTTTATAGTAAAGTTGTATTCTATTCCATAGTATGGGGGGCAGTCTGTCCCACATTTCAGAATTTTTCAATTCCTTACCCAGAAAGAAGCCTTGATTTTTTGCAGCTCTAGATGGTACTACTTCTCAAGGTATGTGCTCCCTTGGAATTGAAAGTATTGCTGTTCCTAAGGACCCTTGCTTTTCTTTAGACCTAAATCAATATAAATCCTGAGAATCCCTGCTTCATTATGATCAATAGATGGCAGAGTAAAAACATGGATTCCCACAAGTTTTCCCCCAATCCACTCCAAATACCTTTAAATAATGATTCTAATCAAATTCTGGAGTGGCAGAACTCACAAAAAGACCGAGTGAAACAATTCCCCAGCCCACAACAACTGGGAAGATCCATGGGAAGGTTCCATTGCACTGAGGTTAGAAAGGACCTGAAATGCAGCTCAGGCCACACTACAGAAAACTGACTCTAGTCATCCAGGAACGGACCAAGGGATGCTAGAGTCCATGGCAGCAGTGGTAGTTTCCAAACCTCTCAGCCAAGGAATTGCCAAGAGCAGTTGGGAAGGTCAACAGGAAAATTTTGCCATACCAGAATGAGAGCAGGATCCAGTTCAGTGCAGACCTCAGTGCAGACCTGGCCAAAGGGGACCAAGAACATGCCTCAGGAGCCACCCAGAAGTTGCTTCCAGGATGCTCAATCCATGAACAATGAGGGGATCAGGGAAAGTGCAAAGATCTCTATGCTGTTCTTGATGTAGAACTCTGTAGCTTTGCCCATATTCAGATCCAGGTCTCAGTCTGGGACCCTGGTGTCAGGAAAAAGAGCAGAAGTACATAGAGCTTACTGTCTATAGCAGTACAGGGACTATCTTCACAGTTCCAGGGCTGAAGGGAGTGCTTGTGGTCATCCACAGACCAGAGCATAGGCCAGGAGTTATAACCTCTCATAAGACTTTGGGAAAATTGAGAACCTGCAGGTCCTTGGAGGTATCCCTGAAAACAGCTGCCAAAACCCTCAAAAGCTTGGGACAGTGTATGCTCCACCTTGGAAGGAGAGCCCTACCTTAATGAAAAGTCATAGGCTGGGAAATGAGCAAATAACAGAAGAAAAAATCCTATAGAGGATCAAAATATACACACTCAGAAGAGGATAACCAAGTCAAAGCTTCTGAATTCAAAACCTCCAATAAAAATATGTATTGATCTCAGGCTATGGAAGAACTCAAACAAGATCTTGAAAATTGAGTAAGGGAAGTAGAGGAAAAAATTGAAAAGAAAAATGAGAACAATACAGGAAAATCATGAAAACCAAGTCAGCAGCTAGGTGAAGGAGATACCAAAAAAAAAATACTGAAGAAAATAACTTCTTAAAAACCAAATTGGGTCAAATGGAAAAAAATAGTCCACAAGGCCAATGAGGAGAAGAATGCCTTGAAAAGCAGAATTGACCAATTGGAAAAGGGAGATACAAAAGCTCTCTAGAGAAAACAACTCCTTAAAATGTAGACTGATCTAAGGAAAGCTGATGACTTTGTGAGAAATCAATAAACAATAAAAAAAACCAAAAGAATTAAAAACTAGAAGAAAATACAATGAAAACAAGTGACCTGAAAAATAGATCCAGAAGAGATAATTTAAAATTTAATAATAGTTACTCTGAAAGTCATGACCAAAATAAGAGCCTAGACATCATTTTTCAAGAAATTATCCAAAAAAACTGTCCTTCTATCTTAGAAGCAGAGGATAAAATAGAAATTGAAAGAATCCACCAATTATAACATACACACTGAATTGGGTATAGAAATCTATCTTACCCTAGAGGAAAATAGAAAAGGAAAGGGATGGGAGAAAGGCAATGGGGTATGAGGGGCGTGAAAGGGGGTAAGTGATAGATGTACCACACTTTGGAGAAGGGATAGGATGAAAGGAGAGAGAATAGAGTAAATGGGAGTGGGGGATAGGATGGAGGGAAATACAGCTAACAATAGTAATTGCAGGAAGAAAATATGAAACAATTTTCCCTGAGAAAGACCTCATTTCTCAAACATTGAGAACTGAGTCAAATTTATAAAAAATAAGGGCCTTCCTAGTTGATAAGTAATCAAAAGATAGGAACAGTTTTCAGAAGAGGTTATTAATGCATTCTATTAAAATATTTTTTTAAAAAATGTTCTACCTCACTACTGATGGGAGAAATGCAGGTTAGAACAATTCTGAGGCACTACCTTTTACCTAATGGATTGACTAATAGGACAAAAGGAAAAAATGACAAATGTTGGATAGGATGTGAGGAAATTTAGACATTGATGTACTGTTGTAAGAGTTGTGAAATGATTCAACAATTCTGCAGAGCAATTTAGAACCATGGCCAAAGGGCTATAAAACTGTGCCCACCCTTTGCCTTAGCAGTGCCACTGCTGGGTCTATATTCCAGAAAAGATGAAATACAGGAGAAAAGAAATCCATATCTAGATAGATAGATAGATAGATAGATAGATAGATAGATAGATAGATAGAGATATTTTAGCAGCTCTCTTCTGATGGTGGGAAGCTGGAGATTGAGGGATGCCCAGCAGTTGGGGAATGGCTGAAAAAATTGTGTTATGTGATTGAGATGAAATGCTGTTCTGTTATGGAAAATGATTAACAGGATGCTATTAGGAAAAAACTTACAAGAGCAGATGCAATGGGAAATGTACTGTATACCAAGTAATAGAAATATTGCAGGTTGGTTGCAGAGACAAAGTTAATGGTGTCTAAATACAGGCTGAAACATACAGGTCAAAGTTGGAGGACAAGAGGCAGATTATGTCAGGAGATAAACACACACAGATACACAACACACAGACACACACACACACACACACACACACACACACATATACATATATATATATATATATATAATAAGCATAGAGATAATACTTGAATGAAGAGTATTTGATAAGGAGGAAGAGAAGGAGAAAGAGAGTATCAGAGAGGAAGGAAGAGAGGGAGGAAGAGAATATCCAGAAGGAAATTGAGAAGGACAAGATAGAGAGAAGAAGGAGGAGGAGGAGGAGGAGGAGAACAAGAACAAGAACAAGAAAAACAAGAACAAGATGTTTAAGTGGCTTGGCCAGGGTCTCAGGATCAACAATGTCAAAGGATGTAGAGAAATTAAAAAGTATGAGGTTTGAGAAAAGACCATTAGATTTGGCAATTAAGAGATTAACAATGACTTGGAGAAAGTATTTCTACTTAAATGATAAGATTGAAACCCATATTGCGAAGGGTTTAGAAGAAAGGAAGAAAGGGACATCTAGATGGTACAGTGGACAGAGCACTTGCCCTAGAGTCTGGAGCACCTGAGTTCAAATTCAGCCTCAGACACTTAATAATTACCTAGCTGTGTGGCCTTGGGCAAGCCACTTAACCCCATTTGCCTTGCAAAAAAAAAGAAGAAAGGAAGAGGAGAGAAAGTAGAAGCACAAATTGTGTGTGACTTTCTCAAGGAACTGGACCCAAAAAGGGGAGGAGAAATAAAGGATGTTTACTTGGAGGATTGATCAAATGAGGGGTTTTTTTAAGAAAGGAGGAAAGATATTGTATTATAAGTAACATGGAAACAGCCAGTTAGAGATTGAAGTTAAGACATGGGGATGATAGGTAGAAAATGTAGAACAACCACAAAAACAACATTAAGAGAGAATTGAAACTCAAGATAAATGTGGACATATAGGAATTCCTATGCATACACTCAGAATGCAGCTATTCCATCCATAACACAACTTTATCCATTGTGGTTTCAATATATCATGAATCTGCATAAGATATTAAACGAGAACTTGAGAGGAGTTTTGCAGACACAAAAAGATTAGCATAAGATGCAGAAAAAAGTCTAGAAACTCATAAATGCATCAAATTTATGTATAATATCAATATATTTTATCTTTTACTACTATACTAATTGAGATTTCTTCTCTGGAATAAAGAAAGGTTCAAAAAAATTTTATGTGGATTTTTCAGATCATGTCCAATATGGAAGAACAGTATACTTGAATTCTTGCATAGGTTAGTGAACATTAAATGTCATCATTAGATTCAAATATGTGAGAGACTATTCTGTGCAAAAGGTATTAGATTTGTTTTTATTGGCCCTAGAGGGTAAAACTAGAACCACAGGAAACTTTAGAAAAGAAATTATTGAATTAATATGAGGAAAATTTTTCTATAATTAGTTTCCAGAATTAGAATTAGATGTATTATAATATAGCAAGCATTCCATCACTGAAACTATTTAAGCAAATGCTAGATGATCATTTGGAGGAATTTCTTTTCTGGTGAAGATTAAACTAGTAGGACTCTGTTTTGAGATGGACCCTTATATTTCTGATTTTCTGTGATTCTATTATTCTATTCAAAAATTTATTTTCATTTTTCCTAAAATACTTTAAAATCTCCTAAAAAGCAATGTTTTTAATCCCTAAGTATCCCAAAGTTCTTTAAGCAAATGTTTACTTTCTGCTGTTTTCTGCTAGCTAGTTTCTATTACTGAAAAAATAATCAATTTGATATAGCAAATGGCATATCATCTATATTTAAGTTGATAATGGACAGTGTGAAATACTAGATAGAGTTTTGGACTTAGGTTTAAATCTAGCCTCTGACATTTGTTATCTTTATGAACATGAGCATATCTCACTTAAGCTCTCCAAGTTTCAGATCTCTAATATATAAAATGAGAGTAAAGTAATACTACATATAATATTAACCTTGGAGTTATTGTGAAGCTCAAATTATATAGTGTTTGTAAAGTTCTTTGCAAACTTTGATATAATTATTAGAGACACTGTGGTATTATGGGTAAAAGTCTGGTCTTGAAGGAAGGAAAACAGACCTCAATTAAATATATTGATGGTGTTCGTCTTTTGTTTTGTTTTGTTTTGTTTTTTGGTTTTGTTTTTGTAAAGCAATGGAGTTTAGGGACTTGCCATGCTTCTTAAATATACTGATAGTGTTAGTCCTTTGATCTTTTTTAAAATTTTTTGTAAGGCAATGGAGTTTAGTGACTTTCCCAAGGTTACACAGTTAAGTAAGCTTTAAGCATCTGACTTCAAATTTGAACTCAGGTCCTCCTGATTCCAGGGCTGGTGCTCTACTCAATGCTCCACCTAGCTTCCCCTTGTCCTTTGCTCTTGAAAAAAACTCACTTTCTCCTTCAGAGTCATCTAGATTCAGTGTATGTATATGTGTGTATATATATATATATATATATATGGATCAGGTTGACTAAAGATAGCCCTAGATGCAGTGGCCTTAAAAAGTTAGGTCTTTCATCATCCTTTTCTTACCTTAAATATGGGCAGCAAGATAGCACAGTAGATAAGAGCACTGACCTTGGAATCAGGAGAACATGAGTTCAAATAAAATCCAGTCTCAGACACTTGACACTTACTGGCTATGTGACCTTGGCCAAGTCACTTAACCCAGACTGCCTCACATCCAGGGCCATCTCCAATTGTCCTGATTCATATCTGGTCACTGGATCCAGATGGTACCAGAGGAGAAAGTGAGACTGGTGACTCAGCACAGCATCTCCTCACTCAAATCCAATTCACATGCTTGTCAAGGCATCACCTCTCTGATGTCATGGTCTTCTTCGAGAATGAAGGACAAAGAATATTGTTACATACTTTACTTATATTAGTCTTGTGACCGTTTATGAATTGTCAGTGTCTCAGTGGTCCAGAGAAATATCCAAGGTTAGAAGTTACATGAGTTTCTATTTTGCATTGATTGAGGGAGTTTCTATATTATGAGCCTGGGATGTAAAGTATGTTCAAGGAAGACTAGTACCTCTAGTTGATGGTTTCTAATCCTTTTCAGGGCTGTTTTCCAGCTTTGATGTTCACCTGAGTCACCTCTCACTTGTGGTTCCAAGAAGCTGCAGCATGCACAGCAGCTGATAAACCATTTTAGAGGATGGGATAAACCAAGTTGAGGGTAACTGAGGGGTCTCAAACCCATTAGTGAGGTGGGGGAGGGTTCTACCCAAAGTAAGTGAAGTCTTCACTGGTGGGATAAGTGAATGAGAACAATTGGTTCCAATGGTCAGGAAGGTAATTGAAGCAGTTCCTGTGGAGTGCTTAGAGCTTGGTTAGACATTGAAGACTCAGGGTCATCCAGTGCATCTAAAACCATCATCAGGTGTCTTGACATTGGATTATGATGACTTTGGAAGAGAGAGTGAGACCAAAGACTTAGTATAATTCTGCCCTACTTAAATCCAATTTGCATACAAATCAAAAGACATCACCCATACCACATTCCTATCTCAAAGTTCTATCATGACAGGCAAGTGACAAAGCAGAAGGTAGTGATACACTTAGAGCTGTAATCACAACACTGCACACAAGAGGTTCAGATCACAGGGTCATTTCCTCGATGGAAGTAGCAGTAGAATTCAGCAGCCCCCGATGTGCCTGAGAAGTCTTTTAAGGATTGCACTGTTCACCTCCTGTGTGAGGAAGGAGATAGAAAAGGAGTCCTTAAAAATTACCTGCTTACCCAACCTTAGCCTAATTACCAGAGCAGGTGGGGATCCCATCCTTTGGTTGAAATACACACACACACACACACACACACACACACACACACACACACACACACGAACAAAACTTCAAAGAACCCATTCACTATCAGTGCATGGAAAGTATGCATTAGCCAACAGAAGATCTAATAGACCTGAAAGATGAATAGTTCTTGTTGCAAGACAACTCAGTAGATAACATATCCAAATAGCAGCCCTGAGTGAAACAAGGGTCAAATGAAGACCAGCTTACTGAAATCAGAGCTGGATACACAGTTTTCTGATGTGGCCGCAGTGAAAGGGAATGCCATGAAATCAAAGCTAATCTAGACAACAAACTTGAATGCCTACCAAAAACTGGGAATGGCAGGTCCATGACAATGAGATTGTCACTTGAAGGAAGATGCCACGTCATTGTCAGTACCTATGCTCCCTCCATGAAAAAACCTGATGAAGTCAAAGAAAAATTTTATGAGACCCTTATCAGCAATGTACCAAAAGAGGACAAGTTTATAATTCTGAGTAACTTTAATGCTACAATAGGCTCAGATTACCAGACATGGCAAAGAGTCCTTGGGAGAAATGGAATTGGAAACAGCAACTGCAATGGTCACCTACTAATGAAAACTTGTATAGCACATGACCTCATCACAAACACTGTATTCTGTGTTCTTAAATGCAACAAACTTCCTTGATTCACCTTCACAGCAATCTCTAGTATCTAATAGACTATGTGTTTGTAAGGAGAAGAGGTAGACAGGATGTGAGAGTAACAAGGAAATGTGTGACACAGAGTGTTGGACTGATCAGAGACTCATCCTCTCCAAGCTAAATATTCACATTCAAATGAAGCAGCAGTCCCAATGCGAAGTGACTCCCAACAGTGGAGCAGAAAAGGAGTGGACAACTTTCAGAGATTTGTTCATCTGGGTCAGAACACTCAAGCATCAAAATTGGTTTGATTAAAATGATGGGGAAATAAGCTGCAAATGAAAAACAAGAACTCCATGGGGGGGGGGGGGTTACCAGTAGGATAATTCATTCATTTTTGAAAAAACAGCATTTAATTCCATGAAAAATAAAGTACAAGTGAAACTTAGAGAGATTCAGGATTATTGACTCAGGAAGAAGACAGAGAAAATTCAGTTTTATGCAGATAGTAACAATCCAAAGTGCTTATATGATACCCTGAAAGCTATTTATGGGCCAGACATATGGTGCATCTCAACTACTCAGTGCTAATGGAGTCCCATTGATTAGTGCTAAGGACAAGATCCTATAGAGATGGGCTGAACACTTAGTGTTCAAAGATGATCATCAATCAATGCAGGATCCATTGACTGTTTACCTCAAGTTGAAGTCAATCTGTCCTTAGCTGAAGCTCCAAGTAAAGAAAAATGTCTTTAGACTCCTTTCATGTGGCAAAGCATTCTATTCCAGCTAAGATTAACAAAGTGGGTGATTCTCATACAAAAGTTAACTGAAATTTTCCAGGTTATATGGCATGAAGAAATTAGCTCCCAGGAATTCAAGGATGGCTCCATTGTCCATCTCTATAAAGGTAAAGGGAATAAATTGTCTTGTAACACTGACAGGGGTATTCTCTTTCAGTCACTGTTGGTAAGATCCTTGCCAGAATCCCCCTCAATAGACTGATCCCTCACCTGGAAGATGATCACCTCCCTGAGACTCTTCAGAAAGAGTCAAGAAAAAAGTCAGTATGTTATGTGCTGCCCAAAACCTCTAGAAAAAAAAATGCCAGGAGCACAATAGAGGTCTGTATACATTTGTAGATCTTAAAAAGGCCATTGATACCATCAGTCATGAAAGTTTATGGAAAAAATATGTCAAAATTTGATTGCCTGGAGTTCATCAGTATTGTATGTACCAGTATTGGTACATACAATGGCCTGCACACCCAGGTTTGGGATAGTGGACAATGTGCTTGTGATTTTACAATCACCAATGGAGTGAAACAAGGCTGTGTCCTTGCTCTCATGGTTTTTAGCATGATGTTTTCAGCTATGTTATTAAATGCCTTCACTAAAGATAAACACAGCATTCAATGCTGCCTCTGAAGCTGAGATGCAAAAAAATATGGATAATTCTCTGCTGCTTCTGTCAACTTCAATCTTACAATCAACACCAAGAAAACAACACACCATCCATATGTGGAACTATTGATTACAGCAAATAGAGATCCACAGTATTCAAAATGTGGATAATTTTACTTACCTTGGCAGTGTACTTTCCAGGGAAGTATACATTGATAATGAAGTTGACACAAGCTTTGCTGGAGCTAGCTCTGTATTTGGAGGCTCCAAAAGAAGAGAATGAGAGAAAAGAACTATTAGACTGACTACCAAACTGGTCTACAGAACTATGAAACCTGGACAGTCTACCAGTGCCATAACAGGAAACCAAATCACTTCCATTTAAATTGTCTTAATTTGTATCCTTCATTCTTGAAGACCATGACATCAAAAATATCATGAGAATCATGATAAGACATAAATTGAATTTGAATGAAGAATGCTGTGCTAAGTCACCAGTCTCATTTTCTACTCCAGAGCCATCTGGGTCCAGTGACCAGATATGAATCAGACTGGAGATGGCCCTGAATGCAAGGTAATTAGGGTTAAGTGACTTGCCCAAGATCACATCTTAAGAAAATTCTGAAGATCATCTGATAGGATAAGATACTAGATACTGAGGGACTTCCTTGAGCTAAACTGCCAAGCATTCAAATATTACTACAGAGAGCACAACTATTATGGGAAGGCCATGTTGTTCGAATACCAGGTGTATACTTATCAAAAAGACCATTTTATGGAAAACTCACACAGGGCAAGTATTGACAGTGGGATCAGAAGAAATGATACAGGGACACCCTGAAAGTCTCTCTTAAAAACTTTGGAGTTGATTGTGCAGCTAGGGAGACACTTGCACAGGACCACCCAAAATGGTGTGCCTTCATCAGAAAAGGTGCTATACTTGTGACCAAGGCAAAAATTGAAGCTGAGATACATACATATGAGATACATACATTTAGAACAACCTCTTCAGGTGTTCATATGGACTATTTGTGTCCATCCTGTGGTAGAGCATTCTGAGCTTGTATTGGTCTGATCAGCCATAGTAGGACACACTATGACTCATCTCTAACATAGTAGTGTCATTTTGATCTTCTTTGATAATGAAGGACAAGAACCAATGAAGCAATCAATCAATCCACCATATTGTGAACTTCCTACTGAGATGAAAATACAGGTCCAGACCAAAGCTGAAAGAATGAAAGAAGAAGGGAAAAATAAAGAAATAGACAATATTTTTGATATTATCATATTGAAAGGGAAAATTGCATACTGCATAGAGAGTTACCTCCAAGGTAGGAAGACCAAGTATCTAGCCATGCTTACACACTATATAGTAGTTGTATAACCTTGGGTAAGTCTTTTTACCTCTCAGATCCCCAAGCAATTGTAGAGAAGGTGCTGATCTATATTGGCCAAGGAAATTCCTCATTGGGAACTCCCAATGGAGATGAAATCACAGGTCTGATCAAAAATAAAAAATAGTATATCTAAAGAAGAGAGGCATCCTCATCCCACAGAGGTCTGGAGTGACAACATGTGCAAATTTCCCATAATTATGATATGGTTCCTTAATTAAAATCAAAAAGGAAATGAGAATAGCACATTCCACTGGTATCTACTGTACTACCGCAACCAGAAAGGCATGGCAATTGATCTGTGGAGCAGGAAAACAGCAGCTGTTGTTAATAACCTGAGGGCACCATCTTTTCTTCTCATAAGAGACAGATTAACTATAGCCAGTGTATAAAAGCACAGACATTACCCATGATTCTGGGTAGCTCTTCTAAATTGCCCCCCTTCCTACAGAGCTGACTGTGTGCTCATTAGGAAGAATGACAGAGCCTCTATGGATATTCCTCTATGTGGCAGAGCAGCTGCCATATAGGAATCTGGTTACCTGAGTAACTTTCCCTATATTTGTATTTCTCTGTCTTGCATATGTCACATTAAATTCAGTCACATTTTCTAAGTTACCTTACTATATGTAAGATAAAAATACTAGGTCCTGGGGTGTATAAAGACAGAAATAGGATAGTTCCTTTACTCAGTAATCTTGTCCTTGGGAAAAGTTTCAGATATGTAGCTACATGTTGTAAATTGCTGGATATCTTAAGGGAGTGAAGAGGAAGGTAGTGGAGGGAAACAGGAAACAATTCCAAAATTAAGACCTTTTCCCTTTGTCAAGGGTATCTGGTATCTTTTTTTTTTTTTTAGATTTTGCAAGGCAATGGGGTTAAGTGGCTTGCCCAAGGCCACACAGCTAGGTAATTATTAAGTGTCTGAGGTCGGATTTGAAGCCAGGTACTCCTGACTCCAAGGCCAGCACTCCATCCACTGTGCCACCTAGCCACCCCTAGAATCCTGTATCTTTTTAAGAAGACACATTAAAATTTAGGATGACCTTTGGCTGACTCTTCTCCAGTATATATCCATAATATTAGTAAACAAGCATTAAGCAATAATAATTACTATGATTAAGGAAGTGTTAGAAATTCTTTGTGGAATTCTTGGCTTCTATCAAAAGCAAAGTGAACGCCACTGCATCATAACATTCCTAAATTGGGAAGAAAAATAAAAGATGATTGCCTATGTATGTTGACACACATTTTCTCTCTGAATCATAGAATTAGTTTTTATCATTCAGGTCATTGCTCTCATTTTTCAAAGGAGAAAACTGAGGCCTAAAGAAATTTAGGAATTTATCCAAGGTCATACAACTGATTAATTTAAAAGCTAGTGCAAGAATCTGAGTCTTCTAAACTTGGTAAATTGTTATTGCTGCCTCAGTTTAGACCTCTTAAATTTAGTGGATATGGTATAACAAAGTTTGGAAATAAAAGAACTTAAGTATTGACTGTTGTTCTTTCTTCATTTTCAAAAAACCAATGACATCTTGATTAATGTGTGAATTGTATTTAACTGAGACAGCATTGCCTCATTCAACAAAGTTGTCAGCCTCACTTTCTCTTCCAGAATCATCAAAATCCATTTGCAAGACAAAAGTCAAGATGACTAGCAATGGTCCAGGTGTCAGTGGATGACCTTGGTGTCTTTAATGTCTGATCAACCTCTTAGCACTCCACAGCACCTGCTTCAGCTTCTTTAATGGCCACTGGAACAAATTGCTCTCATCTGAACATTCTGCTGAGTGAAGTCTTTACATATTAGGGGTAGACATCCTCCTAACTCACTGACAGGTTTGAGACCTGGCCATTAAGTCAGTATCATTATGAGTTATGCAGATATAGAGGCCCACTAAAACTGAAAAAAAAATTCCAATTTTTAGTGCAACCTAAATGAGTTTGTGACCTACTTTTGGAGAAAACTCTGAGAGTCTGAAGAGTGGCAGTTTTACATTTTAAATTCCAGTAGTTTATGCTGATAATCTATTTAAAAAAACAACAATTCTAGAACACATATACATTTAGCTCTGATTCTCAAACTGGGTTGACAAAAAGCATGATGTGAAATCATTCCTAGTGAGGTTCTTGTGGTTACTTGGGTTCTTCAGTGATGACAGGCATAAATGCTTGGGTTAGGGAAGTGAGCTTATGGGACTTGGCAAGTTTATGGAAAGCACATATTGTAAGTGTTTTAGGAACACAATGATTGTCCACTCCTTTCTAAATTCCAATTAGAAGATTTTAAATGGAAATGATCAGTTTATGTGGCCTTACAAGATAATCATGCTACTGTTCAGAAAGATGTCTCACAAGGTGACTTGTGTCCTTTCCTCTAATGGAGACCAAGGACTTAGGATGCCTCTGTAACTGGACATTTCCAATCCATTAAATGAGAACTTTTTCAATTACCATTGAAAAAGCATCAAATATTTCTGTAAAGAAACAATATTCTGTCGTTCTTAAGCATACTTCTTTGCAATATGAGCTATAGATGTTTAGAAAAGCATTCTTTTTTCTTCACCAAAGTAAAACTAGAGGGGTTAAAATCTAGCATTTATACATCACATGAAGTTAAATTATGTCTAGGTATATCATATATAGAGCCTCATCCTGACAAAGGACACATTTTCTTCTCTTCATTTCTTCCCTCAAATATTACCTGAAAAAGGAGTTAATTCAACTATAGAATCAAAGAGAAGTCAAGACCAGTAATCACAAACTTGATCAATTTAATTTGTGCTTTGTCCAGGAGTCTTTTAATGAGAAAACAGCTCTAAGCTTCCATTACAGCATAATTTAAAATGAGCTAGTCTATGTGAAAGTCCTTAAGATTTATACATAAAAAGCCAAGGAAAAACTAAAGGAACATCAGTAGTATGATCTCCTTCCTCTCAGTTAAGTCTATAAAGGCTTTCTTCAGCTCTACACTTAATCAATCAATACAAAAGGACCAGGATGGGAATGGACATTGGGAGTGTGTGGGGTGGGGTGGGGATGCTGATTTCTATATAGTTGTATAATATAACAGTATTTATTGGAATTTTTATGAACTTCTGAGGTATAAAAGTCTTTTAAATATTATTTTCCTATTAGTATATCACAACATTCACAACATCACAAGAAGTTGCCAAATTCTCATTGCTTTAGTAGAAATGATGATGGTGGTTTTCATAACCATGGTAGCTAGAAAAATGATGATATGTGTCTGAGTGTGTGTGTGTGTGTGTGTGTGTGTGTGTGTGTCTATGAAAGAGAAAGAAACATACACAGAAAACACACAAACACAGAGAAAGAGAGAGAGAGAAAAAAAGAGAGAGGAATATGTGAGTATATTTTGACAGCATGGGTTCTAGGCTAACAAGGAAGGAAATAACAAATATAAACTCATGTGTTATTTGATGTCAACAGCATTACGAAGCATGGTGAGGAAATATTACTATGAAAGTTAATTTGTAGGGTGCTTTCACTCGTTGAGTTTAGGAGGTTTCATTACTATATCTCTTCATATCATATCACATCCCATTCTATGCCCACTTCCAGAAAGGCAGATGAGGTAGGGGAAAGAGGTGCCTCAAAGTTGGAAAGATCCAAGTTTAAGTCCTGCCCCTGTTGTGCTAGCTATTAAGACCTCCAACAAATCACGTCATCTCTTATTACTCTAGGCCAGAGTTGAAATATGCCTGCCATCTAACTACATGCATCCTACAGTGCTCCCAAATGTGTCTGGAACCCAGTTAAAAAGGGATTTCCAATCTAATTTTAATGTGTTGATGTATTCATTTAAAAAAAAAAGAAATTTATAAACAAGTGTGGTTTTTCTAAGTCAGTGTGTAGCCTATTAGGATTCCTATGTACAATTTACTGATTTCTTTCTATTTGAGTTTGCTGTTCTAGGCAACCCTATATAACTTTAAGTTATAGGTGCTGATCTATAGTTGGTAGAGGAAATACCCTAAAACAGAAAATCTGTATGCCAATAAGTCTAGTCTGTAATTCTGTTTTTCTTGGTGTTCATTTCAAACAATCATTTCAGGATTGTTTGACTCTTAGCAACCCCATTTAGGGTTTTCTTGGCAAAGATACTGGGGTGGTTTGCCATTGTCTTCTCCAGTTCATTTTCCAGATGAGAAAACTATGACACAGGGTTAAGTGACTTGCCCAGGGTAATACAACTAGTAATCATCTGAGGTCAGATTTAAACTAAGGTCTTCCTGACTCTCAGCTGTACCAACTAGTTGTCCTGGGAGAGTCTCTACTCCTATTGTCCTCAAATAGTCCACATTTTAATTAACTTAGTTTTGTATAAAATTACTCTGACTTCTGATTCTTATAATGAGTAGCAACTCATTTTTCTAACAATATTAGAGTTCAATATATATTTCTATATATGAATAATATTCATCAAGAGCCTTCTATGGACTCTTGACTCAATATACTGTGGCAAATGCTCCTATTTCATCAGTCTCCCTTGCTTGTTCATGCTAACAAACAGTGTTTTAGGATGGCAGACTGTCATCTGAAATGGATTAGACATGGTGCATGGTTTCTTTATTTTCTTTTTCTAATTTAATAGTTAATCATTCTGAATGGAGGGAGCTTATAAACCCTGCCAGTTAATCAACACAGGAAAAGGAAAAAGTCTAATTGAAAAATGACTTCCAGGCGTCAAAAGGGGATTTCAAGGATTTACTAATAGCTCACATTTATATAGGGTTTTACAGTTTACAAAGTACTTTGCCTTACAACCCTGTGAAATAGATGGGAGTATATGTATTATTATCATTCCCATTTTACAGATGAGGAAAGAAGTCTAGAAAATTGAAGTGGCTTGGTTATATTTAGATAGCCATCACAAAACTTACTAGCATTCTTGAATGCCCCTAGGTACTAGGTCTTCTTCCTCCTCACTTCAAGCTTCAAACATTGTTCCACAAGCAGTCTAGAAGAAACTTAAAATGCTCTATTTTAAGATGTTGCATAACAACATAGTCTGATTAACAGCTTCTCACCACAGTTTATTCTGTTGACAAGCAGTTCAAATGAATAAGAACTAGACCCTCTCCCTACCCCTATAGATAATATAGCTTCTCATTCACTCTCTCCCCCAGACACTTTTGCTGACTGCTCTCCTCATTTACATACTCTTTCCAATATCCTATGATTGGACTTCTCTCTATTATATACTGGCTCCTTTATTCCATATCATTACTAGATGATTCTTTTTCTGACTGACCCATGAACTCCAAAACACTCAAATATAAATGCCAGCTCTCCATCCAAATTTCTTCCCTCACTTCATCCAGGTCAGGTCCCACACTCTAAAATTACCAACACTAGCTCTGAAGCTGCTCCCTGAGGCTCTTAAGAGAGCCCAAAGAATAATGGGTGGCTCCAGGCCTCCTTAGCCTCAGGCTGCTCCTCCCTAGTAACTTGCCCCAATAGTAGTCTCAATATCAGAATAAAACCAGGACCTGAACACAGGTGTTCCAATTCCAAATCCACTAAATCATGCTACCACTTCCAAGACTATTAGACCCTTGATCTAAATTAGAAAGTGCATTGGTCACCCACTCCAAGACAATGGAGCAACAAAATTAGAAACCCTATCATATAAAAATAAATGTTATAGCAATTTGTATTGGTAACTGGCCTATAAGATTCTTGAGGGCAGACTATTTTATTTAACCTTTGTATCTTTCCTCAACATCTAGCAGAGTCCTCTGCACATAAAAGGCATCTAATAAATGTTGAATTGCATTGTATTTCTGATTGCTTCATTGACTGACCAAGAAGGCAGATGTGTATCCCTGGCCAGAGCCCTGGTAACTCAAAATGCTTCTCCAAGAGAAAAGAAGAAAAATAATATACAACACTGATTTTTAAGGGGAATGGTAGATTTTTGTGAAGTTAATTAAAAGTTTCTAATGAGCATAACTGGGGTCTTAAGAAAAAAATTATCTTTGAAGTGACAAATGATATATTTTACTACACAACACCTCCTTTAAAAATTAGGTCCTGGGATAGAGTGGATAGAGCACCGGCCCTGGAGTCAAGAGTACCTGATTTCAGATCCAGCCTCAGACACTTAATAATTACCTAGCTGTATGGCCTCAGGCAAGCCACTTAACCCCACTGCCTTGCAAAAACTAAAAAAAAAATAGGTCCTGAATTTTCCTCACTACATTTTGGTCTAGAGAAATCTCAATGGGCCTTTCCCAGATGTAATCGTTAATTTGTTCAAAGATATACACAACTTCATTTTAAGAAAAGGTTAAAACCAGATGAATGGCAGTGAATTTTCCCTTGGCCCTTGATAATTTTGCTTAGTGAAGTTTGTACTAGGGTGACTGAAAATTTTCCTATTAAAATGAAGTTCCCTTTGGGATCTATTTGGGAGCTTGACTATGGTTACAGTGAAAGAGAATTAGGCTTACTGAATTAGCTTATTTCCCTACAGTCAGCTTCAGGCTCATAATAGGAAAAATATTTATGCAACTGTGGTTAAAGCTCTGGAAAACATTCATGTAGACAACAACAAAAAAAATTAGAGGAGTGGGTGAAAGTAGCTTTGGGCTGATTGTAGAAAGTGGAAGAGCTTAGAAAGAACTTAGGCCAGTTATGTTAGGAGCCATGAAAAGGATTAGAATGAGAGTCTTGCTATGGTTTAGTAATTTGATGCAGTCTTGAGAAATTGGAAGTTTTCAAAGAGGCAAGAGCTACAATTCTAAAAATGAGAAACATTCATGTGTTCTTCTTTGGCCTCCACCAGATCTGTAATAATTCTCTTTAAATGAACAGACCTGATCATACAAAAAAAAGCCAGTAAATGCTTTGCCCACCCTATACTATACTATATCCTGTTCATGCTGTAGAGCCCACACAGAGAAGAGTGCTGTATGATTTCTGTAAGAGTTCTTTGAGCTATTGCAACATGCATGCAATCCTTTTATTCATCACTTTACTGTCCCATTTGAGATCCAGATTGCCAATTCCTACTTCCTCCTCACTCCCCCAATTCTTTTTCCTTCCCCTATCTCAAATGGAATAAAGTCAACACTATAGGAAACTTATTTTAGGAATTGTATTTGTTACACTTTGAGAGGTAGGGTCCCTTGGAGCCTTCTTGAAAGAAGATAATAAAGACTGAAAAAGATGATCTAGAGACACAGAGTGATGAAGCAGCAATCCAGAAAACAAAGAAACAAGAAACAAAAGCAGGAAACAAAGTGTCTCTAGAGTAACAGTGAAGAATTCCCATGATAAATTCAGGTAAAAAGCTGACCCAGAAAACACCAGTACTGTTGCTTTTGAGGGCTCCCAAACATTGACCAGGCTGCTAAGTCACTTTCATATATAATTAGTAGCTACACAGATCTCCTCTGCTATCCTTTTAGCTCTGAGACCGATTTTGTGGCTTGTTTCTTTGATTACATCCTGCTCCCATTATCTCTACCAGCTATCTCTAATTATATTACACTTCTCTCACCATCTCTCACTCTTCCTTCCATATGGGCATCATGTCTGACTCAGAGGACTAAGGCAACTTCCCTTGTCAAAGGAATATTTTCTCTCCTCAAAAAAAAAACAGGGAATTAAAAAGTACAAAGCAATTCTAAAGCAAGGATTAGACTGGAGCACTTCTCATGGAGTTGGCATATGTTTTGGGGGGTCCATGGGGAAAGTTACAAGTGCTCTAGACTCTTATTAAAGGGTATGCAGGACTAGAGTTCTAGTTAATACTGGGTCTGCCTGACAGGAGACTGTACCAAAGATGAATGGCAACTGAGCCAAGAAGACTCAGTTCACATTTCATTGGAGGAAGTCTCTGCTAGGGAATGCCAATGTCAACTCTCCCTTAGTCATTTTGGGGTTTTTTTGCAAGGCAATGGGGTTAAGTGACTTGTCCAAGGTCACCCAGCTAAGTAATTATTAAGTGTCTGAGGCTGAATTTGAACTCAAGTCCTCCTGACTCCAGGGCCAGTGCTCTATCCACTGCACCACTTAGCTACCTTCTCCCTTAGCCTTGAAGATTATCTGGGAGAGGATGTCTCTCCCCTTCTCCACTCCAGTGGCATCTATGATGGCTGTGAGTACATTTCCCTCTCCATGGAGGCAAAAAATGCTTGCTCATTTCCAAGTGAAGTGTCCCAATCCAATTCCTTGAAATATTTATATTCTTTGGGATGGATAAAGTATGGCATGGAAAATAAGGCTATTATCCAAACTTTTTGAAGTAATTAACAGGGATTACATTACAAACTTGCAGGGGTTACATTAATGTTTTTTAAGAGTCAGGATTCTCTCCATTCCAATAAGATGTCATATTTGAAAAAACAACATATCCCTGGAAGATCATATTGCATCTTTGGTCTCCTTAGTCCAATGTTCCTTTAAAAATGGCAAATGAACCTCCATAGTTAGGGGATAAAGAACTTCAGAATGTCAAATAGTCTTTCAATGAAAACATTCCCTTTCTCTTGCAGAGAAGGAGACCAAAAAAAAAAAAACCCCAAACAAAACCTCTGAACAGGTTGTTTGTGATAACAATATTTGTAAAATAAATAAAAACACCAGAGTTTTGGGGGGAGTAGATGAGATAATATATTTGAGTACAGAAAATCAATTTAATACATACAAGATAGAGAGGTGTGGTTAGACTACAAATAGCTCTTATGAAAAAGATTTATCTGACTACAAACTCAATAAGACTCAACCATGTGATAGCCAAAAAAAAAGAGGAATACAATGTTAGACTATATTGAGATGTTTGCTTCCCAGAAGGAGAGAAGTGATAATCCTATTGGACCCTATCTTGGTCAGACAACATTTAGGATATTGTGATTAGTTTGGGGTGATAAGGCAAAATTAAGCTGGAGAAATCCAGAGGACAACCACTATGAGAAAGGATCTCAAGGTCATAGCACATGAAGACAATTGCAGGATGCAAGAATGGTTATCCTAGAGAAGTTTTAGAAGGGTAGGGTATCATAGCTTTCTTCAAGTATTTAAAGGTTTGTCCTAAGAAAGAGGGATTCCTTTGTTCTATCTGGCCCCAGAGAACACTTGGAACAAAGGAGAGAAGGAACAGAAAGACAGATTTAAATTTGGCTTTCTAAGAGTCAGCATCATTTCAAAGTCCTCAATCACATAATTATATATAAACTTAGTTAATTGATACCATCTTAACTTCCAAATTTACTACTTTCATGACTATTGGCAAGTTACTTGATTTCTCTAGGCTTATTTCAGAGAGATATCCTGAAATTTCAAGGAATTATTCTCTCCCTCGATATTTCACAAGTCCTCAAATCCCATATGCAGGTGCATATTACCACCATGTGGTTTGGATATGTCTCAAAAGAGAAACACAATTTAGAGTTACTTGATGGTCAATTTTGGACTCTCTAGACATACATTGCCTAAAGAATAATTGTTATAACAGGTGGTGCCATGGCAGTTATATACTGATCCCTCATTTCCAAGGTCATGACTTCAGTACTCTAACACTGTTCAGTCTTCAGAGGATATGTGGGTAAGTTTCTTCTATCTGCAGGGGACATGATGCTCAGGAAATGCCTTTCTACTGGATAGAAGGCTGAATCTCTGTAGTCTCCAGTTGTGTTACTCATGAGGCAATCTTCATGCCAATTCATGCTGAAGAAACCTCTCTTCTCTGGATAGAAGGATGGATTCCTGAATTACAGTGTCTAGACAATCTCTCTCATCTAACTAAGGGTTGGGGGTTTAGAAAAATTGCTCATGGGTTTCCTTTTAAGTCTGCCTGGATGAGCATATTCAGTTTCTGTAAGAATATCTTAGATATTCTCTCACTAATCTGATACCATTTCTTGGCCAAGAAAAGCTAGTTTCATGGCTTAGGTTAATTAACTTTGCTTTATTGTGTGTAAAAAAGCAAGTGTGGGTAAAAAAAATGCAAGAGAACACCTACCCAATACAGAGGGGCTCTTTTTATTTACAGACATAAAAACAGATTGAAGGCTTGAGTTCAGACTATGGTTAGAAAGAAAACAAAAATCTTTCTAATACTGCCCCTGAAGAAAGAAGAGAAAATTCATTTATTTATCTTTCATTTCTTAAGTATGGTAATGTGCAAAGCACTTGTGGGGTTTCAAAAGCATGGCTCCTGCTTTTAAGAAGTTTGCATTAATGGACAGAACTGACACAATTTCTGGTGTAAGAAACTTAGTTAATAATGAAGTGTATGGGAAAGAGCACAGAATTTGGTGTGAGAGGACCTAGTTCAGTCTGTTGTCATTTTTGCCTATGTAACCCTGGGGAAAATCAAATATGGGAGTTAGATCTAGTCAGCCTACTCAGGGACAAAACAGAACTCCAGTCTGTCTGGATCATAGGTTACATTGTAAAGGTAAATTTGAATCATAATTCAGTAGAGTCTTGATTGTCAGGCTAAAGAGTTTGTGCTTAATAAATACCAAGTACTTGCAGTTACAGAGAAAGTGGGTTAAAGGACAATTAACAGTTCTCATTGGTTTTTCTTTTTTATTATTATAATAAACATAACAACCCTCCCATTCATGTATACTTAAGAGAATCAATGTGATATAGAAGCAAGAGTGATGACTTTAAGGTCAGAGAATTTAGGTTTGAATTTTGTTGCTGACATTCCTTCATAGGTCTAAAGAAAGGCATTTAATGTCTCTGAGTCTCAGTTTCTTCTCTATAAAGCTAAAGGGTTAAATGACCCTTTCAGTCTTCTATCCAATAGAAAGGACTTTGTTAAAAGTCCTTTGGTTGTATAGTCCTTTTTTTAACTGTATTTGACTCTATGACCCTATTTGGGGTTATCTTGGCAAAAATATTGGAATGGTTTGTTATTCCTTTCTCTAGCTCATGAGGAAACAAAGGCAAATGGGATTAAGTGACTTGCTCAGGGTTTGACTGGGAAGGGTCTGAAGTCATATTTGAACTCAGGAAGATGGATCTTCTGGACTCTTGGTCTAACACTCCATCCATTTTGCCACCTAATTGCCCCAAAGTCCTTGACAACTATAAATTCTTTATTGCTAGATATTAGGACAAAGTCTTCAAAATACAAATAATTAAAACCTTATGATTTGATGCCCCCAGTTATTGAGGAACAACCTGCTTTCTACATTGGGGCAGATCTTTGATCTGACAATAATTTCACTTTGGGAGTCTTATGTGTAGAAATCATTATTCCTTCCTTTTGTTTACTCAGAAGGCTTTACAATTTCTCTCTAGGGACAGCTAGGTGGCGCACCAGATAGAGCATCAGTCCAGGAGTCAGGAGTACCTGAGTTCAAATCCGACCTCAGATGCTTAATATAATAATAATAATAATTGTGACCTTGGGCAAGTCACTTAACCCCACTTCCTTAATTAAAAAATAAAAAAACAATTTGTTTTTAAAAGTGCGTCTATCTGCTCCTGTAAAGGGAGGAAAAAACTCCAACTTTGCCAGTCACCATAAGTCCTTTGCTTCCACAGCAAACACATAATTCACATCTCTAACCCTCCTATGCTTTTGGATTACTAAGCATTAGCATGGAATGGAAACCTACTGGAATTTTTGTCCTGAAAAGAGAATTCAGGGGCATGTGTTAGCATTCTCCTTTAAGTTCAGAATAAATAAGTGCGGTTGCATAGGGATGATAGAATCAGTTCTGTGGAAAGTGCTGCTTTGAAAGCATTTTAACTGGATTAGACCCCTCACTATATACTGTGCTACCCTTTATGAAGCTTCAAACTCCAAACAGCCTGAGGGTTTGTAACCCAAGGGAGCATTGCTGGCACAACTGGAAGCAGCAAGGACTTTTTCCTCAAAAAGACATTCTTGTTTTCTGGCTTCTGCTCTCTACAGAGCAGTTAAATATGTCCCTTGCAAGTAGAAAGGTCTTGGAATTTAAAAATACAATAATAACCCCACCATAGTAGACCTACCTCAAAATCTAATTATGAGGATTCTGAAGAGGGAAAATGCTTGAAAATTCTTCTCCAAGAGCAACTTTCCAAACTCCAACCCAGCCCCTTTTCTCAGTGAAGCAGAATTATCAGCTTCATCTCAAGCTGTTTATTAGAACCTGATAGCCAGAGGCAAGTCTGATTACAGTTTCCCTTTCGTATTGAAAGCAGAGCTGAAAAGTTTGCCTTCTGTTTAAAGTCGTTGGAGTGATGAGTGAAGATTTTATTACTGCAAAAGAGGCCCAAAACAGCTGTTCACGTGTCTGTAGCTGAGAGTTGGGGCAAAACCTTATTAGTGTGATTTGCTCTGGGGCCTCATTGGAATCCAGTGATTCATACATTTGCTGGAATGCAAAAAGCCCTGTCATTAGGTTGGGCTTTGCTCGTTTTCATCTCCTGCTGACTTTTTCAGGCCTTCACATAGGAAGGGTGTCTGAAATTTGGGGAGGAGATAGGAGAATCAGCAAGAAAGAGTAATTTAAGGGGTGGGTAATTAGAACTTCACATTGGAGGATGACCAAACAGGGCTGACCAACACAATGTTCCTGTGATGTATTTGTGGGAGAACATTACAAGTTTGTATTTGAATTTGGCCAAACCAACAGGAGGGGCTCTTCCAGTAAATCCGGTATTCACTCATAGAAATCAAACCTCAGGAAACCCTGTCTCCATTGCTGAAGTACTCCATTTGAATGAACTTTTCTTTTCTCACCGGGGTGGTCTCCTTGGAATAACTTCATGTCTCTTTCATGCTCCACTTTGGGGGAGATGCTTCTTAGTCAATTTTGAGGATAGAATTATTCACTGAATAATAATTTACTCACATGAAGATTTCTTCTCTCCAAGTCATATCAAGTTCCAACCAGTCAAACAATAAATTTAAGAATTCCACCAGGAGAATATAAAATAAAGATGCACATGTAGCAATTATTATCTGGCCTACCATGGCTAAAAACTAGTGTGCTATATTTCCCTTTCCTCCAGGGGTCTCTGGTAATGTTAGGAAGTTGGAAAGAGTCTTTCATCTCTACTTTAGTTCAGGCCCCAGTTGATTGTGTTCCCCCAATTTAAGGTTTCCAAGACCCCAGTTGTGTTCAGCCATTTATATTACATTAGTTTTTTTTAACAAAGGAACAGTCATTTTTGAAGGTATATTTTTGAAGGAAACACAAACTTTTCTCTCCAACGTATGAAGTGTAATCCTCCTCCCTCCTCTCCATGTCAGCTCAATCTCTTGGGAGAAGATTAGATTCTCCATTCAGTTTAGTTCTGACACCACTATTTCCACCAAGTTCAATGTTCCTTCCCATCACCCCAACCCAATTTGCTTTGTCCCAACAATTTGGCTTCTCAGTTCTTCCCTGTTAATTATAACATCTAACCTAGAATCATGTGTTCCAAGTTCCCCAAGATCAAGAGCCAGACTACACTTCCTGCACTTAGAACTGAATAGAACAAACCTAACCTCATTTCTTGAAGTCATAAAACTTAAGAGGAGTGTGAATGACCTGAAGTTAGGAAGAGTCATATTCATGAGTTCAAATGTAGCCTCAGACATTAACCAGCTGTATGATCCTGGGCAAGTTACTTCACCCTGTTTACTTCATCTCTTAAAAAAAAACTAGAGAAGGAAATGGCAAACCACTCTAGTAACTTGGCAAGAAAACTCCAAAAGGGATCATGAAGAGTCAGACACAACTGAAATGAAGGAACAACAAAGTTAAAATATGGCCAAACTGAAAGAAACTAAAAGATCTCTACACACAAGATCCCAAACTGAAATCATTGTCAGATCAAAGATCTTCCCCTAGAAAATGCTTCACAAAACATGTAGAAAAGACTGGATCTTTTAGTAAATTGAATAGAAAATGTGATACTTGAAAACTGCATAATGAGTAGAATTTGGTTAGCCAGGGAAGAGAGGGAAGAAAATTCACTTGTAGGGGAAAGAAACTAACTTAAAGGAAGAGATATTAAGCAAATGAATTTGTTCATTCAACAAATATCTGATGTGGGCCTTTTTCAGTTAGGGTTTGGATTGAATGTCTAACAGGTTCATAGATTTAGATCTGGATCAGTCCACCTCTCTCATTTAACAGATGAGAAAACTGAGGCTCAGAAAAACTGTAACTTGTCCAGAGTCAGTCAGTAAATGTTTGAAACAGGATATGAATCCAGGTTTTCAGTACTCCAAGTTCAATACTCTGTCCGCTGAATCTAAGACATCTAATCACCCTGTTAAACCTGAGATTCCATTTAGCAGTAATCTTCAGACTAGGCAAAGGATATAGAGATGAATAAGACATGGAAAGGTTTTTTTGTTGTTTGTTTTTGCCTGAAAGACATATCTAATAAACATAAAAAAGAACAAATTAGCTTTTCTTATTCTGAAAAAAGACTGGTCAAAAACAAACATCTTTACTTTCCTGGTGATTTTCATGCTTAAAATATGGAATTCATTACAAAAATTCTACCTTTTAAAGTCCAAATACTTTGGCAAGGATATGAGAATGTAGTTGAAATACTGATGGTTCGATTAGATGCAAGAATTAAACAAACAGTTCAAAAAAGAACAAATGGGTTTTCATTTGATACCATCGATTTGAAGGAACAATAAACTCAGATGAACAAGAAAAGTACTTTACTGTAGCTCAGTTCTGCAAGAGAAGCTTGGTTAATTGAATGAGTGTTAAGTATTGGGCAAGAGTTCTTTCAAGACAGGAAGAATAAAAGGCCTAGCCAGAGATCTAAGTTTGAGAGAGTTACAGGAACAAAAATGGCCTGTCAGTCACAGAAGTTGAATTAGACTATAGGGACTATCCTAGGAAGTGAGTACCAGAAACTGCTCCTGAAACTTCTGAAAAAATTCAGAGATAGTGTGATTAACAATTCAGGCAGATTGGAAATGGCAAATTCTTTGGTTCTAGTCATGTAGTGAACTAGCAATGAAAAGACATGTACTTTTGATGCAGCAAATTCTGAATGATCCCTTGGTCTTTTATATACTCAGAAAGAGGAATGGACTGTTTTTCAATCAAAAGGACAGATAGTTTCCATCTGGTTCTCTTTTTCTTAAACCCTCCAGGTGTGTTCATTAAATATATTTTTACCCTCCCCACCCCGGGGAACTATGGATGTGAGTCTAAACTTAACTTTTAAATAATTTGTTCCTTGGGCATTGGAGTGAAATTAATTAGCCAAGTAGTGTGAGAAACAGGACCTTAGCCCCACTCATTAGAGACTTGGCTCCCCATGACTGAACACAGCAAGGACCAAGATATGTTTTGGTCCAGAGCAGAGAGGTCTCTTAATAGAAAAAGGAATAGGCACATTTCCAGACCAAAGCAGTTTCCAGGTCCAAAAGTAGTTCCCAAAGTGAATAAGCCAAGGTGATTATTTTTATAGTTTCATTTTAATTTCATTTTCTACTGTTTTCATTTGCTCAGTTGTATACAAAAGCTGCTAACTTATCTTTGGAGGTAAGAGTGGGATCTAAAGAGCTGCTGAAAAATTAGACAATTTGACTCTTCTGTGGTCTCTTTTTTTCCTGCTACCTAAAATTTACCTTTATAGTTAAGGTTCATTAATATTCCCAAAATTCCCTTCAATAATGATGACTGTATTTTTCTAGTAGTTTATCTTCAAAGATCATTGACAAACACTACCCAATTTATTCTAAATTATATCAAATCTGACAGATTTAGATATAATATACTTTTTACTAGAAGTCTAGAGGCACAGAAAATTCAATTTATTTCCAATTATCTTATATTAAACTGTCAGCTCTCAGAGAAGTAAAAAGTCCTATAAGATATAATCTTTTTTGGCTTCAAGAATTTCATCTTAGGACAAATACTATCCTGATTGATGAATGCTCACTTTATCATATTAGATCCAGTAATTATTTGCCTTATTTACTTCCCATAAGTCTTCTTACCTCCTATACCATTCCTCCCAACTCCCCATGGTTTGAAAAGAATAATCAAATCAATACTGCTGTGGCTATTAGAAGGGATGTATCAATATATTCTCCAATGGCTCTACATACCATTCCTATCACTTTTCTAACCAATATATCCCCACTCACTTTCACTCCCCTGAATATAATGACCCCCCCCCCAATAGAATGTTGTAAACTCTTTGAGGAAAAGGGCTTTTGTTTAATTGTATCCAATGCTAAAGATAGCACTGTTTGCCACATAGTAAGTTCTTAATAAATGATTTTTCATTGTTCATTTAGAGCACCATTATAGGCAACAGAAATACAAAGACAAAAAGAAGTTTAAGTACCTGTCCTCGGGGAAATTACATTCTACTTGAGAGATATAATAAGTGTACAGATAGATAAATACAAAATAATTTCAGGAAAGATAGAGCACAAATATCTGAAGTCACCAGGAAAAGCCTGTGTAGGGTGTTTATGAGCTATGTTCTAAGAAGTAGAGGCAAGAAAGGAGTTTATTCTAAATATAAGGGACCATCTATCCAAAGGGATAGAATCAGGAGATGGAATTCTAAATTTAAGGAAACTCTAGCAAGCCAATGTGATTAGAATGGAAAGAATGGGAATGGGAATGATATTGGATTAATAGATATTAGAGGTCATATAATCCAATATCTTCATTTCACAGATAAGAAAACAGAGCCCAGAGATGGCAAGAAACAAACAGATATTTCATTTTTGTCTTCACAAAAATCATTACAGATAAATGAACAAAGAGTTTAAGTGATACATATAGATAGTAAATTTGACCATATTGGGTCGTCTAGTTCCAAATCTATTTCTCTTTCTATTTTATGATAATGTCAACTTCAGCTGAAAAGTAGCTGAGAGTCATACTAGACTGAGGGTCTACATTTTATCATAGAGTCAATAAGGAGCCATGGAAAATTTTTTTGAGAGAGACAGACAAAGGGAGACAGAAACAGAGAGAGAAAGTATTTTCCATGAACTGTGCTAAATGCAAATACAAGAAAGCAAGATAGTCCTTATCCTCAAGGACCTTACTTTTTCATGGAGGAAATATCATATAAAAAGATAAAGGAAAAGAAGAATGTTTCTCATCAGGTGGAATGATTTAGAAAGAGCTAAGAAGTAATATAGAAGCTTGGATCTGGCAAAGTAAAATGAGGGCTCATCAGAGTCCAGGGAGGTTCCAAGAAAGAGTCCAAATTTCTAATGGGAAGGCAGTAGAGATGGTGGCCCTGGTGAAGACAACATGGAATGGATATAACTTAGAAGTGATATGGAGGGTTAACGATAAAGAAAGAGTTCACAAATCAGAGCCCAAGGTGGTTTCTGGAATGAAGTGAAAAGTTCCAAAGTGATTTATTTAGAGTAATTCTTTAGGAATATCAACTTGGCAGCTTATAGAAGTTTGAAGGGAGTAACTAAGAAACCAGCCCACAAATTGGGAAAAAACTTGGTGACACTGTGCAGTCAGGTAGATCTGAATTCAATACAGCCTCAAACACTGGACAAATCACTTAAACTCTTTGTTCATTTATCTGTAATGATTTTTGTGAAGACAAAAATGAAATATCTGTAAAGTGTTTCACAAACCTTAAAATGTTATAGAACTGCTACTCCAAATATTCATGTAAAATAACAGATAAAACTTTATGGAGATGTAAACTATGGTAATGTCAAAGTGACATTGTAAAACTGAAAAGACTTGCTTACTGATTAGATATGAAGTTGACAAAAGGGAGGAATTAAGATTAAATCCAAGTTTAGCAACTTGAAAAAATTGTTTTGCTCTCAAAAAATAGGAAACATGGTGGAGAAAAAGGATTTGGGGAAAACAATACCTATTCCATGAGAGGGGAAATATTCATATGGAAATGTCCAGCTTGCAGCTGACAATATAGAAATAAAGTACACAACAGAGATTAACTCTGTATATGATTTGGGTTCATCACATGGAGCAAATAATTGAATCCATGGGAGATTACCAAATGAAGCAAAGTAGGCATTAGAACAAAACATGGGACAAAAGTCAAATTTAGTGAGTAAGAGAAAGAATGATGCTTTTGATAAGGAGAAAAAGTATAAGATAAGTAATGGCAGTTCAATAGAAGCTAAAGGTCAAGGAAATGTCCCAGAGGTGTGGATGATCAATAATGTCAAAAGGTGTAGGCCTTTTTATTAGTTAAGAAGTCACTGATAATTTTAGAAAGAGTAGTTTCACCTAAGTGAGTAAGATTGAAAATCAGATTTGAGACAATGAATGAGAAGAGAGGTTTTGAGGAAAAGGAGGAAGTGAGTATAGATGACTGTTTCTAAGAATTTAACTGTGAAAGAAAGGACTATAGGTTGGTAGCTTCAGGGAATTTAAATAAATCTCCAAGGTCCTGTATTAAGTCAGTAGCTGTAAGGGCTAGAGTCTCTTGGCACTAAGATTGTTGATATATTCCATGACTGGGAAGGATTTATGTTAATTTATTAATATCAAATCACTTTTCTTTCTCTTAGAGCTCAAATTACTTTACCTCCCAAGTTCTTCTACTATACTTTATGAGTGTGTGTGGGTAAGGGAAGGTGAAGGTGGGGGTGGGGGGAGTGGGAAAGCGTGGTTGTATGTGTGAATATGTGTGGATGTGTGTGATGGTGTGTGGGTGTAGAGGGGGACTGAAGAAGAGGGCATTTATTTTCATGCATTCTGTTTGTAAGTCCTCACTCTTTTAACTAGACAAGTCTTTCTCATAATGTTAGCTTCACACAATTCTAAGGTGATTCATTTATAAGTCTCACATTGGGTTTCCCCCTCATCACTAAAACCATAAGCCATTAATAACCAACTAGATAATTACAATAACGCTGATGCTTGAAATTAGCCAGACAAATCACAGTATAGTCTATAGCCTAGTATAGTCTATATTTTAACAGGAACCCACTTAAAATCTCGTATCTCTGACAAGCTGCACTCCAGTGTCTGCTTAAAGACTTCCAGTGAGGGGGAAAATCCCATCACCAAAGGTTTTGGAGGTCAGAGCACCAAGCTCTCAATACAAATTTCCCTGTCTTTTGAGAACTCCCATCTCAATAGTACTCCTAGTCCAATACCATTCTTCTCTCATGAGAGGAATCAAGAAATAAAACTGACATTTTTTACATTTGCCAGTGTCTTGTTGGATACTGACACTAGAGTGTGAGGGAAAAAAATTCTTGGTTTGGGTTCAGCCAGGGCATATCACTCTCAGCTCTTGAATTAGTTTACCTTTTCTTCAGAAGCTTTAGCTTATCTTATCTCCTTCACAAATCTACTAGTCTGAGCACTCAGGATTGAAAACTACATTACATATCCTTTACACCTCAAGTTTATCTCTCCCATTTGGATGATGTTATATTCTGCCAAAATTGTAGGATTTAATAAATGTGTTCAGCAGTCCAGTGGTTCAAATGGCTAATTTTCTCTGAAAGGATTTTTCTCCCAACCTACATTAGATATCAGTAGGACTCTAGTATAAACATAAACTGTTAGAGAAAGTTTTCAGGTTTCATTGCTATTTTTTAATACAACATTATGGGGCTTTGTTTATTTTTTAAATCATTTCACTTTTATGCAGATAACCAGTTCACATGGTTTTAAGTATTCAATTCAGGGTCAAAAAATGGGAATGACTTATTAAGAATTTTATCCTCATATTACAAGGTTTTAAAATGATTCTTTTAAGTTTCTAAAAAAGGGTCCTTCTCTAACAGGTAGTTGGAGTTGGGCTGGACTGCCTTGCTTCCATTTGTCTTGTATCTCTTAGGAACATCAAAAGAAGATCTTTGAGCTATTAGTTCAAAACCAAGTCCTCTTTGGATAGAAAATACAGTTTGAAATAGACTTAGGGACTTATGAAGAGAAACCAAGAGAAACTTTGAACTTAGAGTTTTGAGAGATTCAGTAAGACTCTGTCTATATAAAAACAGTCTGTTTTTTTTAACTCTGATAGTTAGACATCATGTCTTTCTCCTCTTTCTTTGCTTTTTCTACTTTAATACCCTAAAATTATATGGTCTCTGTTATTTTATCTAGAGAATAACTGTCCCTTGAGGTTATGAGTATCCTGACCTCTGTCCTTGAAACAGGTTCCAAGACCCTTGATGGTTTACTGTGGTCTACAATTTCTTCTGATACTGAGCACCCAGAATGAATAGTTTATGTTACTGAAATGGTCCCCCAGTTGGTCCTTTTTGGATCAGTGCCATAATATTAACCAGTAGTTTCTCATTTACTACAAATTAATAAAGTTAATTCATAGATAGAAAATAATATCACTACTATAAGAAATGATGACTGGGAAGAATTACAAAGTAGTATGGTAGAATTATATGAACTGATGCAAAGCAATCAGAAATAGGAAAACTGCACAATGCAAAAGAAAAGATCAGCAAGTCATCAAAAATATGAAAAATTGAGTTTGATTATAATGATCAAGTTTGAGAAAGTGAAAAAATATTAAAACATACCTCCACTGAAGAGAACAGAGAAACAAAAATACCTAAGTTGTAGTCTGGGCAAGAAAGAATTTGGACTTAATTGCATTGTTTCTTTGTTTCTTAACTATAACCCCTGAAACTTGTCAAAATTGACAGCTGTGTCAAGGTCAGTAGATCTCTAAGAAACAAAGACACTTTGATGATAGCAGTAACCCAAGGAGAGAAGGAAGAGATGTGAGAAGTGTAAGTGTAGAAAGAGGAGTCTTTAACATTTATTAATCCCATTTTCTCACAATCAATTGTGAGATGAATATTTGCTCATACGTCTTCTGATGAATTTTCAATGCATTAATGGATCACTTTAAAAAGAAATTCAGAATATTAGGTGCCTAAAATAATATGTGACATAATTTCAATATTGGGGGAAAAACAGGAAACACTTTAGTGGCATTATAAAGCAGTATAGTTTATTTTTAAACAAATAATGTATTGGTGTCTTTTACTTTCTTTCACCAGAGTCATTTTCCTGGTGATAGAGATACATTCACGGAAAAGTCATTGTTAATTATACCATAGAATATTACTTAAGAAAAATTGAACAGGCTGAGCTAAGATGGTGGTGTGAAGGCAGAATTCCTGCAAACTCATTCCCCAAAAAACTCCAAAAGCCATCAAATTAGGACTCTAGACAAAATTTAGAGAGGCAGAACTCACAGAAATACTGAATGATACATTTTCCCAGTCCAAGACAACTTAGAAGTTCCGCAGGAAAGGTCTGTCTGGACCAAGGGTTGGAAAGAGCCATAGGGCAGCCAGACCAGAGCAAACCAGCTCCAGCCTTCCAGGAATAGCCCATGAGGCACCTGGGGCCCTGGGGGTGCCTGGGTCTGTAGTAGAGGGGGTGGTTTCCAGACCTTTTGGCCCAGGGATCACTGGGGACAGCTTGAAGAAGTGGTGAGAGAACTCTGCTGTACCAGAGTGAGTGCAGAGTGGCGCTCTGGCCTCAGAGTAGTCCTATGATGAGAAGCAGCAGGAATAGGTGAAGCCACCCAGAACTTCCAGAGCTCCCAGTCCACAGATGGTAAGGGGGTTGGGGGAGACCACAGAGATCTCTCTGCTCTCCCTGGAGCAGGACTCTGCAGTCTGGGCCCTCATACTCCATAGTGGAGCAAGAACCCTCCTAAAAGCTCCAGGGCAGAGGGGAGGACCTGAACAGGCAAGAGAGCAGTCAGAGTCTCTCATAAGACCTTGGAGGAATTAAGGTCCCTGTGGGGTGTCCCAAGCACCCCCCCCCAAGCTTTGGAAGTGTGGTAAATCAATCAAAGGCTAAGGAAATGAGCAAACAATAGAAAAAGAAGAATCTGACCTTAGAAAATCCCATGGAGGATCAAAATACATACTCAGAAGATGACAAAGTCAAAGCTTATGTATCCAAAACCTCCAAGAGAAATAGAAAATGGGCTGAGGCTATGGATGAGCTCAAAAAAGACTGTGAAAGCAATTAAAGTAGGTAGAGGAAAAATTGAAAGGAGAAATGATAGTGATGCAAATAAATCATGAAAACCAAGTCAGCAGCTTGGTGAAAGGAATACAAAAAATTACAGAAGAAAATAACATGCTAAAACCAGTTTAGGCCAAATGGAAAAAGCAGTCCAAAATATCACTGAGGAGAAGAGTGCCTTAAAAAGCAGAACTGGCCAGCTAGAAAAAGGTGATAAAAAAAAGCACTCTAAAGAAAATAACTCCTTTAAATGTAAAATGGAACTAAAGGGAACCAATGACTTTGTGAGAAATCAGGAAGAAATAAAACTATATCAAAGAACCAAAAATTAGAAGAAAATGTGAAATATCTCAGGGAAAAACAACTGATGTCAAAAATAGATCCAGAAGAGATAATTTAAAAATTATTGGGCTACCTAAAGTTCATAACCAGGAAAAGAGCCTAGACTTCAATTTTCAAGAAATAATACAGCAAAATTGCCTTGAGATCCTAGAAAAACAGGATAAAATAGAAATTGAGAGAATTCACCAGTTATCTCCTGAAAGAGATTCCAAAAGAAAAACCCTCAGGAATATTATACCCAAATTCCAAAACTCCCAAGTCAAAGGGCAAATAATAAAAACTTCCAGAAACAAACAGCTCAACTACCATGGTTTTATAGTCAGGATTACACAGGATCTGACAGCATCTACAGCAAAGCATTGTAGGGCTTGGAATATGATATTCTGGAAGGCAAAAGAGCTTGGATTACAACCAAGAATCAACCACTCAGCAAAACTGAACATACTCTTTCAGGGAAAAAGATGGACTTTCAATGAAAAGGGGGACTTTCAAACTTTCCTGTTGAAACAACCAGAACTGAACAAAAAAATTTGATGTCCAAGTACAGTACTCAGGTGAAGCATAGGAGGGGTGAACAAGAAGGACTAATTATGAGGAACTTAATGATGTTGAACTGTTTGTATTCCTGCATGGGAAGAAGATATGAGGAAGGGAAAGGAGAGGAAGAAGGGGTTAAGAAATTTCACATAAAAGAGTCAAGGAAAAACTTTTTCAATGGAGTGGAGTGGGGGAAGGCAAGGGGGAATGAGTGAGCCTTCATTCTCATCAGAAATGACTCAGAGCAGAAATAACATACACACATAATAAGGTATAGAAATCTATCTTACCCTAGAGAAAAATAAGAGGAAAGGGATTGGATAAGGGGGAATGGGGGGGGGGGGAAGGAAGGGGGGAGTAGTGATAGAAGAGAGGAAAGATCATGGGAGAGGATACTCAGATACAACACATTTCTGAGCAGGGACAGGGTGAAAGGGGAGAGAGAATTGAACAAATGAGAGTGGGGAGGAATAGAGTGGAGGGAAATACAGCTGGTAATAGCAACTGTGGGGAAAATAATGAAGCAACTTCTCTGGTGGTCTCATGATAAAGAAGGCAACTCATCCCAGACAGAGCCACTGGAATCTGAACACAGATGAAGTACACTTTTTTTTTCCTCTCTCACTATTCTTGAGGTTTTTCCATCTTTTTTGGGAGGGACAGGGTTTTATGTTTACTCTCACAATAATATTATTTTAATAATTATAAAATGAATAACCCCAAAATCATATCTAAATGTTGAATAAAATAAAAGAGATCTCTCTTTAAAAAAAAAAGAAAAAGAAAAATTGGAATTTGTTTAAAATAAATGGTGTATATAGAGAATGTGTGTGTGTATGCGTATAAGGCATAATATTCTCCTAAGACAAACATAATAGTTTATAGATGGAGACAAAAAAATATTTTGTGAAAAAAGGATAAGAGTTATATTAATTGCCAACTATTATGAATGAGATTTTAATGTCTAATAGGAACAAAAAAACAAATTAGTTGTAATAGTCAATGTCTATATATATATATATATATATGCATGAAAATATATATATATATATATTCATGAAAAAATAGCTTTTAAATTTTGGAAAGAAAATAATATAAATGTGAATATTGGATATCTTTTTTAAAAATATGGAGCAATGCCTCACATGTGGGAAGCATTTAATGCTACAAAGCAGCAGTGAAAAATATCTTATTTATTAAAACTAGAGAAATGTGATTGTAAAGAAACAAAATTTAAAAGGCAGTAAAGAGATGGAGGTTGGCATTGAAGTCATTAAAAAACAAAAGATGATGGTATGTATACCAGCTACTTTATTTATACATGTCTTATGACTAAAGAGGAAACTTTTACAATGAAAAGTAACATATGTGTATATAAATATATGTGTCATATATGTAGTATTTGGAGTCTGAAGTAGAATTTTAAATGACTTTCAATTTGATAAGGAAAATTTAAGATTTGTGATTTTTAAGTAAAAGATGAGTCAATGAGAGTCAAGATTCTAAGTCATTCATCACAGTGGGTGAGGAAGAAGAATGACATAAAAATCTTTTGACAGACTGTGAAAACAATTGAACAAAAGAGAAGAGATAAAACAAACAAACAAATAAAAAATACCTGTTCTTCCCTGGCAATTAGAAGTAGTTGGCTGCTAGAAGGCTTCATCTGAATTATTCCTGATTTGTTGAAGAATCAGTTTCATTGACTGAATTGCTTTAAGAGGTATTAAATGATCTAGACTTGGAGCAAGGTAAAGTTCCCAAAAGGGCTTGTGACTTTCTGCTGTTATATATCTGGCTTGAGAAAGAAAAACATAGGGAGATTCACAGTTGGTTTAGTATTCTGATAAACTAGCTTGACAACCTAAATTGTGTTGCTGTGAGCTTCATGCTGATTGTACAGTACAATATCCAGGGAAGTTAAATAAAAGACTTCTCTGTTTTGTAGAGCCTAAATGGAACTAGTTAAAGAGAATTATTATTCACATTAACAGCTAATGTTTTCTAGATGCCCTTTGGTTGAAAGAACTTATAAAGGCTTTGCCCAAGTAGAAAAGATAATCTTTCCAGATGAAGAGTGGTGATGATCAACTGTCCAGAAGCAAGTAGAAAAGAAATTTTATGTAGTCCAAAAGTAGTTCCTGAAAGGAATATCATTAAATCCTACAATGCAGGGTTGAGCTATCCTGAGTTCATGAGTTTTCCTTCTAATTTGTTTATTCCTTGTGTATTTTTAATACATAAATTTAATTATGTTTACCATTATCAGGTACAAAAAATTTTGAAATGAATTTAATACCTATAGATCTATATATTTTGAATATTACTTGAATAAAAGTAGATGTCTATGATATTATTTATTTTGTCTTATTGTTCAGTAAAATGTTATATTTAAGATCTAAATGTGTCATTATTGCAATAGTTGATCATATAAATATCATGCTCTGTGTGTAAGTTTTACCTTGTGAATGGTTAGTTGTATAGATAGAAAAACACATTGAAACAGCTCAGGAACAAGAGTGTTGAGTAGTAAAGTAAATATTCCCTCAATGGGGTTAATCCTAAGTACTTAAGATAGTTTAGATATCACTAAATGATGATAGTTTATCTCTGAATTTAGAGCAGCTAGTTTTGAGAGCAGACTGCAGTGAGCAACTTAAACCAGAAAGAAATGGAGTATCTCAGACAATACAGTATGGGGTGCTGGCTCTATCTTATTATAGTGTCTAGAGTCAAGGAGCACCACATTCCAGTGTAATGTGTGTGTAAATATACATGCATATATGTGGTTTTTTTATCTTTTGTTTTCAAAGTGGACCAATGACATCACAGGGTAACTTCTTGACTGGTTTGTGAATTGAATTTAAGTTAGGCAGAGTTGTACAATGTGATCAGCTTTAATCCTTCTTCCATAGTCATCAAGGTTCAGTGGAAAGAAAAAAGTGAAGCTGACTGGTACAGGTCCAGTATGCACCTTTGATGTCTAACCAACCTTTAATTACTCCACAGAATGTGCTTCAGTTACCTTCCTGAACAAACTAGAACAAATTGTTCTCAACTGCCCTTTCCCTTGGGGGAAGTCTTCCCATGATTGAGATACACATTTTTTTTAACTCACTGTTTGCGTTTAAGGCCCATCAGTTACCCTCAGTCTGATTTAGCTTGTCTATCAAGATGACTTACTAGGGTGTGGCTCCTGCACATTCTACAGCTTCTTGGAGTCACTGGTGAGTGTTGAGTGAATCAGGTGGACTCCAAAAGTGGATGAGCAATGCCATAAAGGGGCTCAGGAAGCCATCATACCATAGATGCTATTCCTCCTTGGATACCCATATACTTCAAATGCATATGTAAACATATATCTTTGGGTGTATGCACATGCATACATATATATCCATGTATACATATATACATGTATATATATATACATATATAATGAGGGGTATAATAGGGAATGTCCTTGGTGCTAGGCTAAAAACACTGCTAAAAAGTTAATTTAGGGAAATCCACACCATCCCTTATGGCACTTTGCTCACTTTAAAGATTCAAAAGAAGTTTAGAACTTTTTTTGGAAATTCCCTCAGAATTAACTAAATATCAATCTCTGTCTCTGTCTCTGTCGCTACTTCTGTCTCTCTCTCTCTCTCTCTCTCTCTCACTCTGTCTCTCTGTCTTACACACACACACACACACACACACACACACACACACACACACACACACACACACACACATTTAACCTCTTATTTGCCTTATTCCCCTGGAGAAGTAAATAGTAAACGACTCCTATACCTTTTCCAAGAAGAATCCATCAACACAAATAGTTGGACACAAATGAACAAAACCAAAACAATGTGATTTATTAATATCAAATAGTATAGATAATAAAAATAGACATTAAAACCATTCCTGTCATATTTAATCAATGTTGAGCCTGGATTAAATTATTCCTCTTCATACCAATCATACTTCCACTACCACCTCCACCCCCTTTCCTATATGTTGGAAGGAAAATAGAAAGAAAAGTGATAGGGCAAGTAAAGAGAACACACCGTTTTGGGGAAAAAATAAAAAGAGATTATGAACTATTCTTTCATCAACTGAAGCTGCTTGTTTGGTTTGTTCAAAATTCCTATCTTTGGGGGGCTCAGGTACTTGCCATTTCCTCCAATTGATATGGTTTCACTCTTAGTCCAGATAGAACATCTACTCTTGGTATTTTCATTTTCACTTTTGTCCATTAGTAACCAAATGGGTCGTTATATCCCTACTGTTGCTACTTGCTGCACAGCAAAGCAAACACAGGAAAAGAAAATATGCCTGGAACCTAGGAAATGGGTAACTGTACCAGCATTATATATTACCAGTTCATTTGGTCTTCCACAATGTCTGATTCTATGAGTTCCTACTCAGTCTTCCAGAGTATTGTAAACCCTAGCTATATATACAGTATATACACATAGTGCGATATATATGAGACAGTGTGGTATAGCTATATAAAGAGCACCAGACTTGGAAGGGAAGACATATTTGACTTTCTGACCTTCGATTTTCTCCTCCATAAAATGGACAAGGTAATAATCATATTTCCTTGCTCACAAGAATTTTTGTGAATAAAGGGTTAAGTATACCTTAATGTCATTTAACCCCATTTACCTTAGTTTCCTCATCTGCAAAATGAACTGGTGAAAATGGCAAAGCACCCCAGTATTTTTGTTAAGAAAACTCTAAATGGGCATGACAAATGAATGAACAAACAAAAATCCACTAAAATGCTATATAAATGTAACCTAAGGGAGCAGCTAAGTGGTACAGTGGATAGAGAACCAGCCCTTGAGTTAGGAGGACCTGAATTCAAAACCTACCTCATATTTACTAGCTAAGTGACTCTGGGCAAGTCACTTAACCCTATTTGACTCCATTCTTCAGTTGTAAAATGAACTGGAGAAGGAAATGGCAAATCATTCCAGTGTCTTTACCAAGAAAATCCCCAAAATGAAGTCACAAAGAATGAGACACAACTGAAATGACTCAACAAAAATAAATGTACCAGGTACTATGCTGTGTGCTAGGGTTACAAAGGAAGGTTAAAAAAAAGTCCCCTCTCTCAAGGAATGAAACCAACTAAATACAAATGAGATAGAAATAAGATAAGTTGGAAATTTTAAATATATATATATATATATATATGTGCATGCATATAAACATACACAAATGTGTGTATGTGTGTATGTGCATGTGTGTGCTCATATACACACGCACACATATATATATGCACATATATTTTATCGATACTATGAACCATCAGTTATCTTATGTGTAAAATGAGGCTGATAATATCTACATTACTTCAGAAGGGTATTGTGCTCTAGGTTTTGTTTCATTTTTTTAAACTTTTATAGTACTATATAAATGTGTACTATATTAATATGCAAATAGAGTATGCATATTCAATGTATTCTTAAACATAGAAACCATATATAATTCAATATATATGTATGTATTTAATATATAGTATTATGCTACATAGTAATAGATCTGTATCTTTAAGAACCCTATTAAAAGTCTACTCAGATGCTTTATTTTTTTTTTGGTTTTTGCAAGGCAATGGGGTTAAGTGACTTGCCCAAGGTCACACAGCTAGGTAATTATTAAGTGTCTGAGGCTGGATTTGAGCCCAGGTACTCCTGACTCCAGAGCTGGTGCTCTATCCACTGCGCCACCTAGCCACCCCTATAGATGCTTTGTCTTGACATAGTTAATCCTATATTCTAGAAGGTGGTACCAAAGGAGTCCAAACTCTAATAAATTCTATCAGGCTGTACATCTGGCATCTGAGGAATGACCTACTTAAGTTCAGAGAGACTCATGACCAGGTTGACTGCAGAATAATGAATGTTTTAGACATTCTAAGTCACAAAGATGAAGTACTAAGTTATAGTGGTAATATATTATAATATTTAAGGTAGCTGAATAAAAGATTTATCTTTCAGAGTTCATCTCTGGCCTCAAAACACTTACTAGGCATGTGATCCTGGGTAGGTCAGTTAACCCTATTTGCCTCAGTTCCTCATTGTAAAATGAGTAAAGCAGAAAATAACAAATCATTCCAGTACCTTCACTGAGAGAGCCCCAATGAGGTCATGAAGAGTTTGACACAACTAAAAAACAATTTAACAAAATAATATAATGCCCATACAATCCAAATTATAGATACATGGAGTTTTAAAGTATGACTTCAAAGCAAATAAATACTTGTATACATGTTAATATGTTTGTTTATATGTCTATGAGCATATGCATTATAGATAGATAGATAGATAGATAGATAGATAGATAGATAGATAGATAGATAGATATTTATATATGTACATAGCACAGTGAATAAAGTGCTGGAATTGGAGTCAGGAAGAATCAACTTCCTGAGTTCAAAACTGACCCCCAGACACTTACAAGTGCTAGAATTCTCGGCAAGTCACTTTAACCTTGTTTTCCTCATTTTTAAAATGAGCTGGAGAAGAAGGTGGCAAATCAACTTAATATCCTTGCCAAGAAAGCCCCAAATGTGTTATCAAGAGTCAGATATAACTGAAATGACTGAACAAAAACAACAATGAATATTTATGTGAGCATATACATAAATTGCATCTCTACCATCACTAAAATGATTTTTAAAATAGAAGATAAATCTATCAAACAATCTGGTAAAAGATATTTTTAAGAAAATATTAAGATTTAAGGAACAATTGGAACAATTGGTTCCAATCCCATAAAATCTTTGGAAAAATAGGGAAAGATGGAACTCTGCCTAACTCTTTCTATGAAACCAATATGGTACTGTTATCCAAACCAGGAAGAGTTAAAACAGAGAAAGAAAATTATAGACCTATTTCCCTGATGAATATAGATGCAAAAATCCTAAATAAAATCTTAGCAAAACAATTACAACAAGTCATCACTAGGATAATAAATTATGATCAAGTAGGATTTATTCCAGGAATGCAGGGTTGGTTCAATATTAGGAAAACTGCTAGTATACTCAATTATATCAATAACAAACCTATCAGAAACCATATGATTATATCAATAGATGCTGAAAAAGCTTTTGACAAAATACAGCATCCATTCCTATTAAAAACACTAGAGAGTGTAGGAATAAATGGACTGTTCCTTAAAATAATTAGCAGTATCTATTTGAAACCATCAACAAGTATTATATTCAATGGGGAGAGGCTAGAGGCATTCCCAATAAGATCAGGGGTGAAACAAGGATGCCCATTATCACTAATACTATTCAATATTGTATTAGAAATGTTAGCATCAGCAATTAGAGAAGAAAAAGAAATTGAAGGAATTAGAATTGGGAAGGAAGAGACAAAACTCTCACTTTTTGCAGATGACATGATGGTCTACTTAGAGAATCCCAAGAAACCATCCAAAAAACTACTGGAAACAATTAGCAATTTTAGCAAAGTTGCAGGTTATAAAATAAACCCTCATAAATCCTCAACTTTTCTATATATGACTAGCAAGAAACAGCAGGAAGAGCTAGAAAGAGAAATCCCATTCAAAGTAACCTCAGACAATATAAAATATTTGGGAGTCTATTTGCCAAGACAGACTCAGAATCTTTTTGAAAACAATTATAAAACACTTCTCACAAATTAAATCAGATTTAAATAATTGGGCAAATATCAACCGCTCATGGATAGGTAGAGCTAATATAATAAAAATGACAATTCTACCAAAACTAAATGATCTGTTTAGTGTCCTACCAATCAAAATTCCAAAAAAATTACTTTAATGAGTTAGAAAAAATTGTAAGTAAATTCATATGGAGAAATAAAAAGTCAAGAATTGCCAGGAGCTTAATGAAAAAAAGTGCAAAAGAAGGTGGCTTAGCCCTACCTGATCTAAAATTATATTATAAAGCATCAGTCATCAAAACTGTTTGGTATTGGCTAAGAAATAGAGCGGTGGACCAGTGGAATAGACTAGGTGTAAAAGCAGGAGATGATTATAATAATCTGCTGTTTGATAAACCCCAAGAGTATAGCCATTGGGATAAAAACTCCCTCTTTGATAAAAATTGCTGGGATAATTGGAAGTTAGTATGGAAGAAACTTAGATTAGACCAACACCTCACACCCTTTACCAAGATAAGATCCAAATGGTTACAGGACATAGACATAAAAAAAAACAATACTATAAGCAAATTAGAAGATCAAGGACTAGTCTACCTGTCAGATCTATGGAAAGGGGAGCAGTTTATGACTAAGGAAGAGTTGGAGAACATCACCAAAAACCAATTAGATGATTTCGATTACATTAAATTAAAAAGCTTTCGCACAGATAAAACCAATGTAACAAAGATCAAAAGAAATGTAGTAAATTGGGAAACAATCTTACAACTAATGATTCTGACAAAGGACTCATTTCTAAAATATACAGAGAACTGAGTCATATTTTTAAAACAAAAAGCCATTCCCCAATTGACAAATGGTCCAAGGATATGCAAAGGCAATTTACAGATGAGGAGATCAAAGTAATCCATAGCCATATGAAAAAATGCTCTAAATCATTAATTATTAGAGAAATGCAAATTAAAGCTTCTCTGAGGTACCACTTCACACCTCTCAGATTGGCCAATATAACCAGGAAGGATAATGATCATTGTTGGAAGGGCTGTGGGAAATCTGGGACACTATTACACTGTTGGTGGAGCTGTGAACTCATCCAACCCTTCTGGAAAGCTATTTGGAACTATGCCCAAAGGGCAACAAAAAATGTGCATACCCTTTGAGCCAGTAATACCACTACTGGGTCTATACCCTGAAGAGATGATGAAAAAGGGTAAAAACATTACTTGTACAAAAATATTTATAGCAGCCCTGTTTGTGGTGGCAAAGAATTGGAAATCAAGTAAATGTCCTTCAATTGGGGAATGGCTTAGCAAACTGTGGTATATGTATGTCATGGAACACTATTGTTCTATTAGAAACCAGGAGGGACGGGATTTCAGGGAAGCCTGGGGGGATTTGCATGAACTGATGCTGAGTGAGATGAGCAGAACCAGAAAAACACTATACACCCTAACAACAACATGGGAGTGATGTTCAACCTTAAAGGACTTGCTCATTCCATCAGTGCAACAATCGGGAACAATTTGGGGCTGTCTACCAAGGAGAGTGCCATCTGTATCCAGATAAGGAGCTGTGGAGTTTGAACAAAGTGCAAGGACTATTCCCTTTAATTAAGAAAAAAACAGATATCTTATTGTCTGATCTTGTTACCTCTTAGACTTTTCTTTAAGGATATGATTTCTCTCTCATCACACCCAATTTGGATCAAGGTACAACATGGAAACAAAGTAAAGACTGACAGAGTGCTTTCCGTGGGGGGGGGGGGAGGGAAGCAAGATTGGGGGGGAAAATTGTAAAACTCAAATAATATCTTTAATAAAAATAAAGAAAGAAAGAAAATATTAATAAATAAAATGTCTTTTCCAGGACAAATAACTATATGCTAGAGTATGGGACGCGGGTGTGTGTTAAATTTTCTTCTAAACAAAGAAAAGCAGTACCTAACTATAATTAGAATGAATTTAAGATTTAAAATCTCCATCTAAAAACCAATCTCAAAATGGAAATAGGGCATTTAGCCAGCTTTCAATTCTTCACAAATGGATTATCCACTTTGTAAATTAGTTGAAGCTGACTCTTCTCTTTTATCTTCATTGTCAATAATAGTTACAGTGATGATAACAATAATTCACATTTGAAAATATTCTAAATTTTTAAAATGTTCTTCATAGCAACTTTCTTTTTTTGTTTGTTTTTTTGGGGGGTTAGGTTTTTTGCAAGGCAAATGGAGTTAAGTGGCTTGCCCAAGGCCACACAGCTAGGTAATTATCAAGTGTCTGAGACTGGATTTGAACCCAGGTACTCCTGACTCCAAGGCTGGTGCTTTAGCCACTACGCCACCTAGCCACCCCCATAGTAACTTTCAAAGTAGTATTATCCATATTTTACTGATGAGCACATTGAAGTTCAGCATAATTAAGAATCTTACTAATGATCACAGATAGAAAATATCAGAGACAGGATTTGATCCCAGGACTCTGTGTATATGGGTATGTCTATGTATCTATAGATCTCTCTCAATGTATCTATAGATATATCTGTTTTTCTATATATACCTCTGTCTAACACTCATGCACATACAATGTAATCACCATCTCTTTCTATTTTTATTAGTCTATTTTTTAAAAGAAAAAAATAGTATTTCATGAATACAGTTCAGAGGGGTTTCATTCCATTCCTCTCCCAAAGTTGTCACTATCCTTCATTCCTACCAATTCGGAGTCAGACAACAAAAGAAGAGAATAATTCATAAGTTTCCATAATCAACTTTCTCTTGATAATGGTATCCCTGATCAATCTTTCTAGGATTGGTTTCACTTTCACTCAATATTCCTTATTTAACAATCATGACAGCAAAATCAGAATACTTCTTTCTTCCCCTTATCATTTACAGAGTGTCCCGTTACCACTTTCCACTCCCACTTTGAAGTTCATTCAAACCAATCAAAACTCTAGTAGTTATTTCTACCATCCACCTGGAAATTCTCCTTCCTCAAAGAGTACACTTGCCCTTTTCAGCTTTCTTTCCACATCTTCACATAAGGGGACTTCAAAATGCATATTGATAGTCCATTAAACACATTAACTCCCAAGTTCCTTAAGTTACTCATTTCCTATGACATACTCTTCCACTACACATAAGCACACAGAAAGAGGCCATTGCCATATTGATAATGCCATCCTTCATGTAAGTTCATGAACTCTGAAATCCTTTTATATGATTATAATTTTTTATCATTCTATATTTTCCTACTCTCCAGAGACCTCTGCCTGTGTTCTTAATTTTCATTAACTTTTATTCCCTCCACCACTCACTTCTTTCCCAAATCATCACTCATATACTGGTTATAAACTCCTTCCTTCTCTACCTCAGTAACTTTCCACTCCCCCTATCCTCCACACTCAGCTCCTCCACCCCTTATTCTATTGACCATCATACCTTTCCAAGCCCCAACTTTTGATTACTCCACTATCCTCTGTCTTCACTCTTAATCACATGCTGCTGAAAAGAGCTGGAGAAAATCATGAAACTATGCTGACTGGGAACACTATCAGTTTATACTATATAATTTCAACTATATCTTCAACTACAGCAAGGCAATCCTTTTAGAGCTTTTCAAATGATTCATCATCAAATTCATCACAGTAGCTATTCTCAATCTTTTCTTCTTTCCTCATGCCTCTCATTACACTACTCCCCTCTCAACTGAGAACCTTGTTTTGTACTTCACTAAAAAAGAATTCAGGAGGAACCCAAAGAGTTCCCTCTTCTTTCCACTCTTTATCTCATTTCACTCAGATTTCTTCCTTCATCTCTTTCACATAAAAAGTGATGATTCTTCCCCTTGCCAAGGCAAACCCTTTAGCATTCACCCTTACTTTCATTCCATCCCATCATCTCCAGCAGCTTACCCCATCTATTATCTCTACTTTCATGAATCTTCAATCTCTCTTTATTTACTGATTTCACCACTTCACTTCTTCACTACTTCACTCATTTCTCCACCATTCTAAAAACAAACAAATCTTCACTTAATCTGACCATCCTCACTACCTTTCTCCTATCTTTTCTCCCATTTGTGACTAAACTGTTGAAAAGGCTTCATAAAACCATTATCTTCAGTTCCTTTCTTCATAATCTTTTTTAAACCCTCCACAATCTAACTTCTAACCTTGAAGCTGCTATCTCCAAGGTTATCAGTGACCTTTTAATTGATAAATCTTTAATGACTTTTCTCAATCCTCAGTCCTCTGTACCTCTGACCCTATCTACTGTGTTCTTTTCCCTAATACCACCCCTTTTTCTAGGTTTTTGAACACTGCCTTTCTTCTGGATTGCCTTTCCACCAGTTTCTTTTGTTAGACATTCATCCTGTTTTTCTTGACTTTTGTCTCTGTCTACACCATTTTGTTTGATCATTGCATCATTTCCCATAGATTCAATTATTACTTCTACTCATATTATTCTCAGGTCTATTTATCCATATCTAACCTCTTTTTTGTGCTCTGGTCTTGCATCTTCAGCTGTGTATTGGACATCTCAAATTGGATGTTCCAAAGGCATCTCAACTCTACCTGTTCTTCTATCATTCCTTTTTCACTTTTTAATGAAATATAAAATTATCTGACTTTTAAATTCTTTCACAACCTGGCCTCTACTTACCTTTCCTATCTTTTTATATTTTCTCTTTATGTACTCTTTGATCCAGCAGTAGTAATCTTTCTCAAATATGATACTCTCATCTCTTGACTTAATAATGCCTTTTCACCAGTTATCTATCTCCCATGACTACAAATGGATACCTGAAGGGTAGAATCAAAGAAAACTGATATCTGTATGCTCTGTGGACCTGGGCAAAGCCAACACATCCAAGTCCCATAGTAAGCTCCAGGTCCCCATAAATCTCACTACACTGTAGTGTGTAGTTATTTTTAATTTTTAACTGAATTGCAACTATCTTAAAAAGCATTGATTCCTGACTAACCTCAGGTCTATGCAGTCAATCTAAATGGTATAAAGGGGAAGAGTGTCCTTTGACCGTCTGATTAAGATTCACCAGGTAATTATCCAACATTTCATTCTCTTTTGGCTATATAGACAATGGTCTGAGAGACAGGATATGGGAATAGATGGACTGTTTGTCTATGTGTAGAGATTTTATTTCCTTGCATTCCTTTTCAAATCTAAAATTAAAATTGCAAACATATTTGATCTCCCCATTTTAAACATTAACCAAATAATCTTTCTGGGTCTTTCGCATTTAATACTATCCTCTGAAAGAAGGCATTTAATACCAAAATGCAAAAAAGTTATCCTGGTAATGTTGAAAAATGGAGTTTTGGCAAGATGATAGAATTTTAATTGTGGGTTTTATAAAAGCAGGAAGTTTAGGGACCTGACTTTGATAGTATTCAGTATAAAAGTATGTGGACCTCCCCTTCTATCTTCAACAAAAGTGAATAGGTTTTCAAACAAACTATCTTTTGAAAAGGAAGCCTAAGCCCCAGAGAATATTCAACATGTGTGGGGATGAAGCACCCGGAATAGTTAGGCAACATGATATGCACGGAGTTCGTATATAGGGAAACATTTATTTTCCCCCAAAGGAAAACACATGCCTGACGACCCACAGAGAAATCCACAGGAAAATATGAGTGATGTGTCTGGAACATTTGTTCACAAAGATGACTGCACTGCATACTGACACAAGAGGTTTTGACCAAGAACCCTTGTGAAAACCACAGAATATCAATACCTACAGCCGAGAATAGCAATCACTTAGCTTTGTTGACTTTACTGACCCTCCACTACTCTTGTGGGGAATCCAATAAACATGCATGTTTTTTAAAACTTAGTGCAGGAGATGGTTGTTCAAGGTTGCTACCCTACATCCACTATTAGATTGTCATAGAGAAATAGTCAAAACCTTACTTTGCTTTCAACTATATTACTGTAAAATTCTAAGTGGAAAATTTTCCTGATAACAATAGTATTTAGGGATTTGTAAAGCACTGTAAGATTTTCAAAATACCTTACATATATCATCTCACTTTACCCTCACAAAAATCCTAAAAGGTAGTTGTTATAATTATCTGGATATTACAGAAGAAAGTGAGGCTGGGGAATGTACACAGTTGTCATTATCCTCATTTTAGAGATGGAGAAATTGAGAATTGGGAACATAAGTGACTTTCCCAAAGTCATACAACTAATGTGTCTGAAGGGAAACTGGAATAACCAATACTATATTCACTAATAGAGTCCAACTTAATAGGATTATATACTCTCCCATAAAGGTGATGGTTAAAGTAAATGTAGACTGTGCCTGACTCAGCAAGGATTTGGAGCTGTCCAAAATTTCAATAGCTGTCCTTCAGATACTTGAGGACAACTATTATTTATTATACTTTCTCCCTTCCTATATCATTAAATATCTCAATGGGCTTTATCATAGTCAGCATCTTATATTTTATGGATCTAGTGCGTTATTTGGCTGCTTGTAATCTGAAGTGACTATTTGAAAGCAATAAACATTACTTAAATTCTACCCTCTAAAATGCTAGCTTTGTCCCCTAATTTCAGAAGTCAGCAGTAAGTCAGCAAGTATTTATCTAGGGCTTACCATAAAGCATAGAGGACAGAGTAATATAGAGTACAATAGTGGCTAGAGAGTCAACCCAGAATCAGAAGACCTGAGTTTAAATCCTCCCTCAGACACTTAAGAGTTGTGTGGTATTGGAGAAGATAAATAACTTCTCTGTTTTAGTTTCTTCATCTGTAAAATGAGGATAATAATCATAGCTATCTCCCAGGGTTGTTTCTAGTAAATAATGACATATATGTAAAGTGCTTTTTAGGTTTTTAAAAAAAATCTAAGTGCTTCTTCTTCTTCTTCTTCTTCTTCTTCTTCTTCTTCTTCTTCTTCTTCTTCTTCTTCTTCTTCTTCTTCTTATATATAGAAAAGAAAGATCCGCAATGCCAGAGAAAGCCAAATATAATTTGTCAGTCCCTGAAACTATGACACAGTTTTTTTTCTTTTTCTAAAGCAATGTCTTGGAGATTGTTAAATTAATCATTGATTGGGAGTTTACATAATTTAGAGGTAGTAATATAAAACCTGTATTAAATTAGAAGAGGGCAGAAAAGTGATGTGGAAGTAGTTACTGTGAAGCTGAAATTCTTCTGATTGCACTATTTATCAGGTAGTATTACAGATAATTAAATTGAACTATGAGTAATATGAAAGATTATAGTTATGGTCCATTTTTATCTCTTCAAAACACAGGACTGCTGGGACTTGCAAATTATAAGCAGGCACTGTTGGAAAAATTCCAGTATGGACCACAATGGACTAGGTAGCAGCTAGTAAAGAAGGCTTAGCTTAAAGGGAATGATTTGACAGATGGGGGAGGGTTGAAAAGTAATATGTGACCCTCTTTACTATCTATTAAAAATTAGCAGTAAGATAACCACAACTTAATTAGATAGTTTCTTAATTTCACTACTCAGAGGGTCTTTTTCTACAGCATCTATATGGTATTGTGCAGTATAGTAAGAAAAAAATATTTATAATGGCAGGTTCTAGGAAACTGAAAAACATAAAAAGCATCTCTCAACTTGAAATTGTTTCCATGAAATCCAAACTTTTTATATGTAAAAATTTTATTTCAAAAATTTTCCAGAATCATGAAACTAATAGAGAACTAAAGAACCTAAAACAGTTAACTCCACTAATCTGATGTATTTCTCTAAGTAATGCATAATTCACATTCCAAAATTTGTGAAATAACCTTGTTTGATGTTCAGAAAAGCATTTACGCAGCTGCAACTTTATGATTTTTTTTCTCAAACTGTATTTACTATATCCTGCCTTCTTTTTGTTTGGTTTTATAGCAAGAATACTTAAGAGTCCAGAATTTCATGTTCAGATTCTGCCTTCAATATTTTCTAAATATGAGATTCTGTACAAGTCACTTAACGAACTTCTCTGGGACTCAGTTTCTATATCTATAAAATGATAGAGTTATACTCTGGCTTCTATTATCACTTCCATAGAAGGGATCATGGAAGCAGAGGTCAACTCCTTCATTTTACAAATGTAGAAAGTGAGGAAATTTTATTAGCAAGGAGTAGTGGAAAAATAGCAAAAATATTTCTCAGGGACCTTTAGATCTCTCCTTCATTTTTCACCACTTTTATAAGAATTATGTAAAAGCACTTCTTCAAAAGGGATTAGCTATTTCTTTCAGTAAAATGACCAGGAAGGAGAGGTAACAAATTTGCCTACAACTTTATATAACCTACCTCTATACCTTCTCACCACTGGCTCATCTAAATGGGCAAAGAAGGGTTGAGAAAAATCTACGGAAGCCTGGACCCCAAGAAGTATTTGATATTTATTAGACAAAAATGTATTTCCTGGTTATATTTCAGGTTTCACACATCAAACTTCAGAAAGTATACTTAATATGTGAAGTCACTGACCAAAGGTCTCAAGTCTCACCTGGAGAAATCATTCAAAGAAGGGAATGTAGAAGTCATCTAGAATAACCCTATCATTTGAAACATAGAAAGACTGTGATTTGCCCAAGGTCATAAGTAACTGAACTAATATTTGAGTCAAGGTACTTTGGTTGCAAATCTTATTTCTCTTGTAAAATGTTGTCTCCATCTTTTGCAACTAAATCAAATTTGGTTAAATGCCACAGAGTGCACTAAATCATATGTGTTGTAAAGATCAGAAGAACCTTTTCCATCCTTTGCAGGGTGAATACTAAACCTCTCCTTTCATACCACACACAATTTATATTCTTGGGGTTATTTGGGCATCACAAGTTCATAAAGAGAGAGAAAAAGTATAATGGAAAAAATAATAATAGCAATAAAATCAGATAATAGACATAGAAGAAAAATAGATTGAGAGATGACATACAATAAATTATATTAATGATCTTATTTGTCCTTCATTCTCAAAGAAGATCATGATATCAGGGAAGTGATGTAATGACAATCATGTGAATTGGATTTGAGTGGGGGAAGTGCTCTGCTAAGACACCAGCCTCACTTTCTTCTCAGAGTCATCTGGGTCCATTGCCCAGATGTGAATCAAGATAACTGCAGATACCCTAGGATGTGACGTATTCGGGGTTAAGTGATTTGCCCAGGGTCAGAGAACTAATTAGTGTCAAATATCTGAGGCCAGAGTTGAGCTCAAGTCCTTCTGATTTGAAGGACCATGCTCTATCCATTGTACCACCTAATTCTCCTATATTATTGTTATGACTCCATTAAACTTATTGTACATGTTAATTTCAAACATAAATTTACTTATGCTACCTTAAAAATTTTAAGGCAGTTATCCAAAGGAAAGACTATGCCAAAAGAGATGAGAAGACCATATTCTTTATTCTAAAGACCAAGGCATGCAAAGCTGAAAAATCTTCAGTGGAAATGGGCAGCTTCAGTAGGTCTTGAAGACAGAATAGTCAAGGCAAAAAAAATTTTTTTCTTTTTCAAGAGAGTTGGAGAAAGCCTTGCTTTCTGAAAAAAAAAAGGCTTAAAATTCATAGTTTCATAATAACTTAGCTGAAAACTTTTCTTAAGTTGGGAATTAAAAGCATTGTAACTCTAGTGCAACAATTTCTCTTTTTTAAAAATTTTTTCTCAATTATATGTAAAAATAATTTTTAACATTCATTTTTTTAAAAGTTTGAGTTCCAAAATTTTCTTGCTCTCTTCTACCTTTCCCTTCCTTAATTTAGTAAGCAATTTGATATAGGTTATATATGTGCAAAATGTAAAACATATTTCCATATTAGTCATGTTGTAAAAGAAAAAACAGACCAAAATAAAAAGACCATAAAAATAAAGTGAAAAATAGTTTGCTTTGCATTCAAACTCCATCTGGATGTGGATAGCATTTTTCATCATGAAAAATGGTGAATAGCTAAGCCACTCACAGCAAATCATCATGCAATATTGGTGTTACTGTATACAATGTTCTCCTGGTTCTGCTCATTTCATTTTGCATCAGTTCATGTAAGACTTTTCAGGTTTTTCTGAGAACATCTTGCTCATCATTTCTGATAGCACAATAATATACCATTGCACTCATATATCACAACTTGTTCAGCTGTTCCCCAGTTGATAAGCATCCTCTCAATTTACAATTCTTTACCATCACAAAAAAAGAGTTGCTATAAATATTTTGTATAAATAGGTTCTTTACCCCTTTTATGATCTTTTTGGAATTCAAACCTAGTTAAGGATATACACAGTTTGCCCTTTGGGCATAGTTACAAATGCTCTCCATAATGGTTGGATCAGTTCACAATTCCACCAACAATTAGTGTCCCAATTTTTTTCACATCCCTTGCAACATTAATCATTTTTCTTTTCTTTCATAGTAGATAATTGAATCGGTTTCAAGTGGTATAACCCAACAATTTCTGAGAGAGCTTTCATTTCCAACAGAGCAATGTCCTATGGGATCCAGCAAAAAGGCATCCTATGAAGAACAGCAGAGCAGCATCCATTGGAGCTGATAAGACTAGAAGGACATTGCCCTATCCAACAGACTATGAGGCTAGCGTCAGTGGAAAACTTGGTCACATGTGCTCTGTATGTGTGGACCCTGGTACATATTTCTTAAGTACATGCTTCTTGTATTTTCTGCACTTGTCAATTGTTCCCTATCAACACTTTATATAATTGTGATAGTGTCACAGGTTGATTAGGAGGAAGTTTTCTTGCCACTTTTTTTAAACTAAATCACTTAATTAAATGACTTTGCTAATTGTGTCCTTTGGCTATCAATAAATCAATAAACATTTATCAAATGCCTATTATGTGCTAGGCAGTAAATATCTACTGGGGAAACTATGCATTGTGGAAAGGAATGCCCCAGGCCACACTTTCTATCTTATATCATACTGCTTTTTTTAAGAAAGATTTTATTTGAGTTTTATAATTCCCCCCCCCCGTTCTTGCTTCCTTCCCCCACCCCCCACAGAAGGCATTCTGTTAGTCTTTACATTGTTTCCATATCATACTTCTTTTGAAGATACATTATGTTTCCCACATATACTGAAGTTTGTTGACACTTCAGGAGGGCATTAAGAAGTTAAGGGACTTACTCAGGGTCCCATGGTCAGCAAAAGTGCTTATAGGGAAAGTTATAATGTAGCAGAATGAGACTTAGAGGTTGTTCTTTATCCTTCATTTCTAAAATAAAACAATGACATCACAAGGGTGATGCGTATAATAGGTAGCATTAAGAAGATTTTAGGAATTTGAATCTAGGCTTTGTGGTGGAACAGTGAGAAAATTCTGAAACCTTTTTTTTTTTTGGAGGCAATTAAGCTTAAATGACTTGCCCACAGTCTTGCACTTAATAAATTTCTGAAACTGGATTTAAACTCAGGTCCTCCAGGTGCAATGTTCTATCCATGATGCCTCCTCACCACCCTAAATTCTATAAACTTTTGAAGCCTTTATTTTCCTATAAAATAGAGATAGTGTCATCTGCCTTATCCCACAGTGTTGCTTTCTGGATCAAGTGAGAAGATACATGAATCACTTTGCACACGAAGAAGGGATATCTGAATGTAACTAGAATCCTATAATTCCAGTATGCAGTTAGAAAATAAATGCTCAATTTCCAGGTACAGCACTTATTAGTCCTGGATCACCTATACAAAGATTAGCTATAATAATGGCTTGCATTTCTACTTTGTTTAAGGCTTACAACAAGCTTTCCTCATTACAAGCCTATGTGTTAAATTTCAACATTTCAACAGCTAGGGACTGAATTTCTTATTTAATTGATAAAGGAGATTTGTACCTGAAGAAATTCCCTCTACTGAAGTTTGTTGACACTTCAGAGCACTAAGAAGTTAAGGGACTTCAGGGTCCCATGGCCAGCAAGCAGAGGTATTTCCTGAACCCTAGACCTTACTGATCCTAAGTTACAGTACTCTGTCTCTCATCTCATTTTTTCAGAAGGAAAAATTGAGTCCATAGATATTGGCTCAGGATCCCATAATAGTACTTATCAACTAAGTGAGAAAATTAAATCTGGTTAATAGAAGACTAATGAGGATTTAAATAAGAGAGTTCAATTAATAATATTAAATAAAACAACTAGTTTTCTTGCTGAGACAAATGATATTGAATTAATCTTCTGCTGCAATTTTAATAATATATCAGTCAAGCATGTACCTATTAATTTTCCCAATATTCACTCTAGCAATTACATAGCATCAAAATGTAAAGAAGCAAATCAGACATTTTATCAGGATAATTTAATCTAGAAGTGTAGTAAAATTCCATTTTTACACAATTGTTCAAGATAAAATCCTTGTATTAAAAAAAGATTATCTATTAAGATAAATATCAGTGATTTACCACAAGAAAGTATGGCAAGATCTGGGAAGAAATCAAAATATATTTAAGCTTTTATTGTGGATATATTTTGAGGGGCTTTAGTGGGGAGTCAGAAACTACAGAAAAGGGAGTTGAGAAAAATAAACAGGAAAGATAAAGCAAGGCACTCATAGGGGAATTTCTTAATTGTTAAATGCCTTCTAAATATAGGTCATAATGGTAAGAAGAAGAGTATATTTCTAGAGAGCAAAATCCAAGTTGCCTATCATTTCAAGGCCATCATAGACTTTGCTATTTGAAGGACCTAGGGGGGAAACCTTCACTTCATCCAAAAATGATCTTCCTTTGGAGACATGGAATCCCAGAACATGTGAATTGGAAGGGATTTTAGATGCCAATTAAGTCAACTCATAGCAACCACTCCTTCTACAACATATCCAACTCATCTAGTCTCTGTCTGAAACCTTACCAAGAGAGATCCAGTGACCTCTAGGGTGATTATATTCTTCTTTTATACACTTCTAGCTTTTAGGAAATCTTTCCTTAAATGAAGCTAAATTTGCATTCTCCAGCTATTGTTCCTCATTCTGATGCCAGAGGCCAAGAAGGATAAGGATAATTCCTCTTCAATATGATAGCTCCTTCCAAAACTTGAAAACAGAGGGGCCAGTTTCTTTATTTTTAATTTTGCAAACAGAATGAATAGCATAATTCTGAGAAAGAAAGAAAAACAGATTGAAAGGGATAGAAAGGGGCAGAAACAGAGAGAGAGAGAGAGAGAGAGAGAGAGAGAGAGAGAGAGAGAGAGACATATGACAATCCAAATTTATTCTGCCCTAGTCATATACACTAGGTGATGCAATGGGTCTGGGGTCAGAACATTATTATTGAATCATTTTTCAGTGATGTCCAAATCTTCATGATGCCATTTGGGAATTTCTTGGCAGAGATACTTAAGTGGCTTACTTTGTCTTTCTCTAGCTCATTTAATAAAAGAACTGAGGTAAATGGAGTTAAGAGAGACTGCCCAGGGCCAAGTGTCTGAAACCAGATTTGAACTCACAAGTTTGAGTTTTCTTGACTCTTGCATTCTATCCCTTGCAGCACCTAGTTATCAAAGTCAGAAAGATAAGCGTTCATCAGACAAATATTAGATGTGTGACTCTGGACAAGTCAATTAACCCTACACTGGAGAATAAAGTGCCAAACCACTTAGTTTGTTTGGAAAATTGGTTCATGGGGCCATGAAGAGTCACATATGACCAAACAACTTATTATAATAGCCTTTCCCTGTGACAGTGGTCATAGTTGCTTCTGAACATCGCTAAAAAAATAAACTCTCCCAACTACCAAGATAATAATGTGCTAAATCAAATCAAGAATATGATAGAGAATATGGTAGAGGAATTTAAGACTCTTTCACTTCTCTAGTTATCAGTGTTATAAAAAATATTTGGGGAGCCTCCTGTGGATATATTCATAAATATTTAATTGACTCTTTGGTATACACAACAAAAATTTTAAGTTTAATTTGTATCATTAACATTGTCCCCATCACTTTCTTAAGTCTACTAAATCAACAAAACAATAAATCAAACCCTAATTTGCAGCATTTTCTACTTTTCAGTATGTAAATGCTCACACTGAAAAATTACAATTGACTCAAGGGCCAAGATAAGCTAGCTCAATACACTCCTGGAGCTTCCATACAGGCTAAGGCATATAAATAAAATATAAATAAAAGCAATAATACTTCATATTTTATGAGATAATAATAATAATAATGAAAATGTTGCTTTAAGTGCTTCAAAATTTGCAGATCATTATATATTATCTCATTTGAGCTTTACCATAGCCCTATAGCATGATAGATATGAGTAATCACATTTTGTAGATTAAGTCAACAAAGAACACAAAAATAAAGTGACATACAGGGATAACTAGGTGGTAAATGTTGAGGGCAGAATTTATATGTATTTTTTTGACCATAAGTCTGGCAGTTTCTGAATGTCTACTATTATGCAAATCAAGTGTATTCTGTATAAAAGTGAGATGGGCCCCCAATAGAGGTAAAACAAAAGAGCTTTTTTTCCCTTGAGAATTACAAGATTACCACAAATGACAGTCACTGAAAATTACAAAAATGGAAGGAAACAAAAGTTCAACTTTTCACCTACTGGATATATTCTTTTTAAAATCTTTCCAACAAGTAGTTATACAGCTTCTGTTTGTACACTTACATGACAGAGAGCTTATTACTTCTTGAGGGAACCTGTCCTACTGTTTGTACATTAGTTGTTAGAAAATTATTCCTTATATTAAGTCAAATTCTTTCCAATTTCCCATGAAATGGTCCAATTTCTCCATTTTTGAATACAGAAATATCAGTTTTCTTTAGAGGAGAGTCCTTTTGCATATGGGATTGGACTAGAAGGACATTGAAGTCTCTTTCAATTTTCAAATTCTGTCATATTGTGATATTCCACAGGGCAGCATTTAAAGTATTGAAAAACAGTTGTCATGTTCAAACCTAGTCTTGTCTTATCTTTTCTTCTCATACTCAGTCCCTTCAATCATTCCTCAAAACACAATGTTAGGAGTGGCCTTGTCCTTCAGGCAGCTTTCCCTGGATGTGCTCTAGCTTCTCTAGATCCCTTTTAAAATGTGAAGTTTAGATATAAAACCAACTACCCCAAATATGACTTGTCCAGTACAGAGTACCATAGGGTTTTTACTTAGTCAACACAAGCCATTAGGCACAAGGTTTGAACTATTGTGTAAACCACATACAAAACTGTAGAGAAAACCTAGTTACAAAATACTCAACTTCATATTAAAAAATGCAATTCAGGGGTGGCTAGGTGGTGCAGTGAATAGAGCACCAGCCCTGGAGTCAGGAGTATCTGAGTTCAAATCTGGCCCCAGAGACTTAATAATGACCTAGCTGTGTGGCCTTGGGCAAGCTACTTAACCCCATCTACCTTGCAAAAACCTAAAAAAAAATGCAATTAAATTCAATAAATATTTATTAAGTGCCTTCTATGTGCCAAGCACTGTAGGTATTGAGAATGCAAATAAGAAAAGGAGAGAGAGAGAGAGAGAGAGAGAGAGAGAGAGAGAGAGAGAGAGAGAGAGAGAATGAGAATGAATCCCTGCTCTCCTGGAGCTTACAATCTAATGGAGGAAGACAACACACAAAAAGAAGCTAAAAAGTGTGGGAGAGAATAGGGAAGATACAACAGGATATCTAAAGTCAGAACATGATGGGGGGGTTCAACTTAAGATGCTACATTTTTTAAATTCTAAAGGACTTTGCATTCAGACTCCATCAGTTCTTCTCTGGAGATAAATATCATTTTTCGTCATAAGTCCTTCAGTATTGTCTTGGATTATTATATTGCTGAGAATAACTGTCATTAACAGTGGATAATTGCATGATGCCCCTATTACTGTGTATGATATTATCCTGGTTCAGCCCATTTCACTTTGTTATCAGTTCATGTAAATCTTTCCAGGTTTTTCTGAAACCATCCTACTTATCATTTCTTAAATTACAATAGTATTCCATCACAAGATATACCACAACTTGTTCAGTCATTCCCTAATTGATGGACAGCCCTCAATTTCCAATTCTTTGTCACCATTAAAAGAGCTAATATAAATAATTTTGTACATATAGGTCCTTTTCCTTTTTTAAATTATCTCTTTGGGATGTAGACCTACTGGTGGTATTGCTTGGCTAAAGTCCTTTGGTGGTTCCAAATTGCTCTCCAGAATAGTAGAATCAGCTCACAAACTGACCAACATTTATCATTTTCTTTTTTTCATTTAGTAAATCTGATAGGCATGTGGTAGTTCTTCAGAGTTCTTTTAATCTACATTTCTAATTATTTAGATAATTTTTCACATGTGTACAGTTTTGATTATTTTATATAAAAACTATTGGCTTATATCCTCTGATCATTTATCAATTGGAGAATGGCTCTTAATGTTTTATAAATTTTTCTCCATTTTCTGAATATTTGAGAAATGAAGCCATTATCAGAGAAATTTGCTGTAAATTTTTTCATTGTTATGGTAACTATGTATTTCCTTCCATCCTATTTTCCCCATTTATCCCATTTCTCTCTCTTTTTCACCCTATCCATCTCAAAAGTATTCTGCTTCTGTTCATCACCTCCCCCAATTGGACCACCCCTTATATAGCCAAAGTATACTCAATGTCAAAGGGACCTCTGTAATCTCCTTCTCATTAGGTGTCCTACCCCCTTTACCATCTGTGGTCTGAAAGATCTGGAAGTCCCTGCTATGGATGCTAATTCAGTTGCCTCTAAACCTTGCAACTGGTTTGCTAGTTCATGACCTATGCAAGTGTATTCATTGGATTGTGCTCCACTCTCATCCTGGTGCAACAGATCTTTTCTACTAATCCTATATATTGTTTTGGACTGGACAATTGTTTCACATTGCCATTGGATTCTGTCACTTCAGAATTCTTTTTGAGGCATTATTTAAAGTTGTTTAGAGGGAGATTTAAGAAAATTCTGATGAATTCCTGTCTGTCCTCTGCCATCTTGGCATCACCTCATGGCTATTGATATTCATGATATCCCATGGAGTCAAAACCAAATAGAAATGTCAGAAGAAAATAGAGAGCTAACAGTGCTCAGGTTTTTGGATCCTGTGTATTTTTCTCATTTGGAGAAGTACATATGAAGTATGTTCAAATAATAATAGGTTCTTTTTGCACCATACTCTTTTTGGAAGAATGGAGATACTCAAAAGAAAGAACTTTTTTTTAAAAAACTTTTAATAACAAAATCCTCAGATCTCATGTATTTATTCTGTAAGTAGGTAAGGGACTTTTCCAGGGTCACACAATCAGTAGTATAAAATTTGAGCCTGAATCCTCTGATTCCAGAATTCTATCCATAACTGAATAATAATGCCTTCTACAATATGCCACTTTATAAATAAATTCAAAGTGTTATAGGGTTTCCATGAGCTCATTAGGTAACCAGGTTTTAACTCTTATAGTATTATATGTTAAATTTTAAGAAAAAAAAGACACTTCTGGAGACCTCTAAAAAGAGAAAACACTACTTCCCTTTCTTTTTCCAATTTTAGAAAGTTCTTTCAAGAAGTTATTGCTAATGTCAAGGTCAAATTCCTACCCTGTTATACACATACACAAACACACACACACACACACACACACACACACACACACACACACACACAAACACACAGTCCTCCTATTGCCTCACTTTTGGGTTCAAGCTGAACAAGTTTGGTTAGCCTCTACTTCATATGACCTCCCTTCATTTCCTAAGTAAAGCTTAAGTATCCCTCCCTCAGAAAACTTTCTGCACCAGGTGAAAAAGTAAAAATATCAGTTAAATCAATTACATGGTGACACAGTCTCTCTGTCTCTCCACCTCTCTCTCTCTCTCTCTCTCTCTCTCTCTCTCTCTCTGTGTGTGTGTGTGTGTGTGTGTGTGTGTGTGTGTATGTGTATAACTATAAATTCTGTTGCTTTTGTTTGACTAGAATGTGGAACAGAAATTTGTATACATAAAAATTTGTAGAGATTGTAAAAATTAAAAAGATCTGATCGGAAAGGGGTAAAGGAGGAATTTAAAAAGGATAAGGATGGGCTGAAAAAAAGAGAGAAAGCAAGAGAGCTGGACTGTTGTTTGTTCTTCATCCTCATAGAGGACCAGGACATTAAGGATGTAATGTCATGTTCTATAAGTGAATTGGATTTAAATGAGGGGGTGCTGTTCTAAGTCACAAGTCTCACTTTCTCCTCCAGAGCCAACTGGATCTAGAGGCCATATATAGAGCAGGATGACTGGAGATGGCCCTGGATACAGTAAGAGAGAGACCTTTTTAAGGCCAATTTGACTGAGACAACTCTCACTCAGTGATTAAGGCTAAGTAAGAAAAAACTAAGGCAAAATAGACCTCTTTAACCTAGTCCTCCCCTCAAAAAAAATCAATCTGGGAGGGTTTCTGACCCAAAACAGAAACAATTGCTATTTATATTTTCTCTTAGCCAATCAGGACCCAAGCAATAAACAAGTAGGGCTAAGCCTGGGAGAATAATGTCAAAAATGGTCCTAATGGAAGATACTCATAAGCATAAAGTAGAAGTAAGAACAACTCCCTCACACCTTAGAAGAAAATGCAATTGCTATTCAGCATTTTCTTTAATGTAAGACATCACAGACATAAATGACACATAGGAAACACTTAGCTTTTTTTCCTTCTCCTATTGTTAATTCTAGGACTTTCTGCCAGAACAATGTGGGGAACTGATTTTTAAATCCTCCTTCTAGCTACATGACTGTAGGTAACTGTTAACCTTTCTGTACTTTCATTTCCTCATTTATAATGTGAGGGTATAAAATTTCCCTCACAGAGTTGCAACATGAAATAAGCTTGTATATGTAAAGTATTTTCTCAACCCATGACAATATAAATGTGAGCTTTCATTATTATTTTTCAAATAAAAAATATCACTCCATCAATTTAAAGAATACCAATTATTTATGTGGGTACATATGCAAAGGACAGCTGAGTGGCACAGTAGATAGAGCCCAGGGTCTAGAGTCTGGAAGATTTATCTTCCTGAGTTCAAATCTGGCCTCATACACTTCCTGTGCCCTGGGCAAGTCTTCTAACCTTTATTTCCTCAGTTTCCTCATATATAAAATGAGTTAGAGAAGGAAATGACAAACATTTTAGCATCTTTGTAAAGAAAACCCAAAAGAAGGTCACAAAGAGTCAAATACAATTGAGAAAATGACTGACACAATAACCAAAACCCGCAAGGGATATTTTTGGTGCCTATTGCATTTTTTTTAAAAAAAGATTTTATTTGTTTTGAGTTTTACAATTTTTCCCCTAATCTTGCTTCCCCCCCCCATAGAAGGCAGTCTGTTAGTCTTTACATTATTTTCATGGTATGTATTGATCTAAGTTAAATGTGATGAGAGAGAAATCATATCCTTAAGGAAGAAAAATAAAGTATAAGAGATAGCAAAATTACATAGTAAGATAATATTTTTTTAAATTAAAGGCAATAGTCTTTGGTCTTTGTTCAAATGCCACAATTCTTTCTCTGGATACAGATGGTATTTTCCATTGCAGACAGCCCCAAATTGTCCCTGTTTGTTGCACTGATGGAATGAAGGTTGATCACCCCCCCACACCATGTTGCTGTTAGGGTGTACAATGTTTTTCTGGTTCTGCTCATCTCGCTCAGCATCAGTTCATGCAAATCCCTCCAGGCTTTCCTAAATTCCTATTCCTCCTGGTTTTTAATAGAACAATAGTGTTCCATGCCTCAATTGAAGGACATTTACTTGATTTCCAATTCTTTGCCACCACAAACAGGGCTGCTGTGAATATTTTTGTACAAGTGATGTTTTTACCCTTTTTCATAATCTCTTCAGGATATAGACCCAATAGTGGTATTGCTGGATCAAAGGGTATGAACATTTTTGTTGTTCTTTGGGCGTAATTCCAAATTGCTTTCCAGAAAGGTGGGATGAGTTCACAGTTCCACTAACAATGCATTAGTGTCCCAGATTTCCCCATCCCTTGCAACATTGATCATTGTCCTTTCTGGTCATATTGGCCAGACTGAGAAGTGTGAGGTGGTACCACAGAGATTCTTTAATTTGCATTTCTCTAATAAGTAATGATATAGAGCAATTTTTCATATGATTATGGATTGCTTTGATTTCCTCATTTGTAAATTGCCTTTGCATATCCTTTGACTATTTGTCAATTTGTGAATAGCTTGTTGTTTTGAAAATTTGACTCAGTTCTCTGTATATTTTAGAACTGAGTCCTTTGTCAGAAATACTAGTTGTAAAAATTGTTTCTCAATTTACTACATTTCTTTTGATCTTGGTTATAGTGTCTGTGCAAATGCTTTTTAATTTAATGTAATCAAAATTATCTAGTTTGTTTTTAATGATGTTCTCCATTTCTTCCTTATACATAAACTACTTCCCTTTCTGCCTATTCCATTTTAACCTGATTTTACTTGCATAAAAATATTGAGGTTCATTTAATAATAAGTCATTGCAACCCTGTACTATCAACCCCTATCCTATTGCTAAATACTCCTGAGTATTAACTACCCTACTATAATGATATTGGAATAAAATATTTATTGTTCCAAATAAAGTTAGGTAAAACACTTGCCCATATATTTCAAGCAGTCAATAAATTAGCCCTCATTAGATGCATACTATATGTAAGACACTAGGCTAAGCTCTTGAGATAAAAAGAAAAAAAATTATAGTTCCTGACCTTGAGAAACTCACATTCAAAGAGGATGATAACATGCAAACAATTATGTTCCTACAAAATATATACAGTATATATATATATATATATATATATATATATATATATATATATATATATATACAGTATAAATGGAAAGCAGACCCAGAGGAAGAGATTAGCAGTAGGGAAGAGAAAAGGAAGTCTTCCTGCAGAAAGTAGAATTTGAATTGAGTAAAGCCAGTGAAATGAATAGGAAGAGATGAAGAAGTTAAGTATTGGAAAAGTTAGAAGATAGAGTAACATGTATGAGAAACAGAAGCAAGGACAGTGACATTAAATCATAGAGTAAATGGAGAGGACTAAAGAGTGAAAATAGGAAATGAGGAAGGAGTCAGGTTGTGAAAGTTTTTAAAAACCAAATTCAAGTTTTTACAATAGATCTTAGAAAAACCCTGAATTTTATTGAGTCAAAGGTTACACTTTAAAAAGATCATTTGTGCATCTTAGTAAAGGATGAAATGAAGTAAGAGAAGACTTGATATAGGAAGATCACACAGATATAGTATTGAGGTATAAAGTCATGAGGGCTTGCTCTTAAGTGGAAGCTTGTATGAGTAGAGATAAAGGCAAAAAATGAGAGATGATGTGAAGATAGACATATCAAGACTTAGTAATATATTGGAGATGTGGAATAGTGTGAGAGAAGAATCAAAGATGACAGCAAGGTTGTGAGCCTGGGTGATTGGATATATGATGATGATGCTCTCTAGACTAATAAAGAAGTTGAGAAGTGAGGGTTATTGTGTGAAAGGAAAGAGAATGAGTTCTAGTTAAGACATTTCTTAATTTAGAGCCTATGGGAAACCCAATTTGAGATGTGAGATTAGAGTTCAAGAAGGAGTAGATATATAGCTCTGGGAATCATCTGTATAGAGCTGATAATTGAATCATTGGAGAAAAGAAAGGAGTACCTTCATTTAGCCTCTGTTTCATATGACCTCCCTTCATTTCCTAAGTAAAGCTTATGTATCCTCAGAAAACTTTTTCACTAGGTGAAAAAGTAAAAATATCAGTTAAATCAATTACATGGGGGGCAAAGTCTGTATATATATATATATGTATATATATGTATATATATATATATATATATATATATATATATATATATATATATATATATATATAGCTATAAAGGACAGAGACAATGATTAATGGATATAACCTGGTTGAAGATCCAGTAAAGAAGACTGAGAAAGAATAGACTGAAATGAGAAGAATCAACAGAAGGCAATGTCAAAAAAATGAGAAAGGAGAGAATAACTAGAAGAGAGTGGTGAATAGTGTCAAGTGTTGTAGAGACGCCTAAATGAATGAGGATTAAGGAAAAAGTCATTAGATTTTTTTAATTAAGGGATCATTGGCAACCTTAGCAAGGACACTTTCATTTGGAATAATGAAGTGTAAATCAGATTGCAGAGGGTTTAGAAAAGAGTAAGGGGAGGAAAAAGTTGAGGCTCCAAGGATAGACAGTTTTCTCAAGATGCTTTACAAGAGAGAAATATGATTCAATTACTTCCAAGGATGGACAGATAAATTGTAAAGAATTTGTTTTTGTTGTTTTGCTTTTGCTATTGTTTTGCTTTTAAGCTGAGGAAAGCATGGACATGTTTGTAGGCAGTAGGAAAGAAGATAGAAGACAAGGAGAGATTAAAGATTAGGGAGAGAGAGGATGACAGAGAGGGCAATCTGCTGGAGAAGACAAGCTACTAGCCAACTTCCTGTGCAAGGGGTGAGTTGCTTTGTGGTGTAATGGAGTTTTCTAGCTACACAATGTGGAAAGAGGGGAAGTTCTCTGAACTACTTATGAATCAGTATGCAATCCATCTTTACTATAGAAACTAAAATGACTGAAAGTGAGTTCTAAGCATTGCCAAATCCAAAACTAACACAGGCAAGTGTAATAATAACTGATGTTTACAAAGGTCTTATTTTGCAAAAACTCTTTCTTATATTAACTTATTTTAGCCTAAAAACAATTCTATGAAATTGGTTCTACAGGTATTATCCCCATTTTACAGATAAGGAAACTGGACCTAAGCAAGTTAATGACTCACTGGGATTCAGCTATTACTGTGTTAGAGATGAGATTTGAACTCAGCTCTTCCTCTTGGTAAATTATGGATCTGGCCCAATTTTCAGCTACTTAATGACAGCAAAAAAATGAGATAATTTCACTGACAGGTTCTATAATGGTGTATGGAATACACTAGTCTGTTAGGCAAAGAGGCTTTAATCCTCACTATACCCCACATTAAAATTCCTTTGAAAAACACTCCTGGAAGGGAAATAACGCATTCTGCAAGGAGAAAACGAGGTAGACAGGGAACTATTCTCCTCCCTGCCCCCCACCTCCATAATTTCCCTTACTATGCCCTTTCTGATTTTACAGCCTGATATGTTCTGAACCTTTTAGGCAAGTGGAGGTTTCTCATTTCAGCCTAACTGCTGTTAATTTGTTCCAAATGTGAACATTGCAAATAGGGTCTGGTAACCATCTTTGTATTGAGCTGATAATAGGAACAGAGCTGATCGCCATCTGGTTTGGTTCAGAGTACAACTTGCTGCCTAATACTGCAGAATTAGAGTTGGAAGCCCCCTGCGTTTCCCAAATGCCAGGAAAAAAAAGAATTTAAACAAACAGTGTTTGCCTATAGTCATGTGTCATTATTTATTGCTCTATAGGTTTGCTAAATATGGAATATCGCATTACTAATTTTGGCAAATTCCAGACCACATAAACAGGCCCAAACCTCTTAACATAAATTATGCCAGAGTTGCCTAATGATAATTAAAAAAAGTCATGGTGCTGGCTTTCCAGAGTTATGATGGGGGGAAAAACATTTTAGAAATAAGAAACGAAATCTGAAATTGGTTTCTTGTTTCAACCTTTCCTTACCAACATTACTGCTGCTGCTATAGTAAAATATACTATATTCTAGCACATTATGAATAAATTGGAAAATCTGATTAATCTGGAAGTACTGGTGAGTTTTAAAAATGGATTCTTATGAAACATTTTGATAGGATAGAAAAATTACTTGAATGTTGGTGGCAATTCAGCCTTATATGAGAGAACTTTACCTTTGTTAAAAAAATATTCTTTGACTACCTAAGTAGACACATGGCTTCTTGGCTGCTTCAGTGTTAGTCACAATAGTCTTGGAATTTAGAGATATAAAGGGGGTCCAAGAGACATATCTGGAAGTGACAGCAGTAGAGCTTGGAATGATAACCTACTAATATTTCTTGTTATTTTTTGATTCAGCAAAGAAAATTCATAGAGATTCAATAGCTATGTCTAAGGATACCTTTAAATTACTCCAGTTAGGGGCACTACCCATTTTAGAGAAATCTAAACTTGGAGGAGATACCTATTTATTGAAGGTCACTGACTCATGTAACTCCAATCTTCAAAAACAAATTTTGCAAAATCCCAGTTAGGCAAAATAAGGGGAAAAAGCCCTAGAAAGCTATTTACTTTTTCTTCTAGGAGGATAAATATTGCCAAATATGTATAGAGGCCCTCTTGCTTTACATCTAAAAGAGGATAGGGACCATTTTGGAAAAATTTGCTAAAAGGACCTAAAATTATTGTAACATCTATGAAATATCCTTCAAAAGGTAGTTTGACATTTCCTTTAAATCAGGAAAATTATATTTTAGTTCTGATACTTAAATGTATAACCCTGAGTAAGTCATTTCAACACTCTCTGCCTCAATTTCCTCATCTGCAAAAGAGAAATTTTGTCCTATTCACATCATGCCATTTTTGTGAACAAAGTAACCGGCAAACCTAAAAGTGAAAGTATTCATGTGAATTATAATTATTCCTGTCCTATTACAGAGGAAGGTTAGACTTCCTCTTTCTAAATATTTAAAGTCTATTTCCCTGAAATGATCTAGGTTTTTAATATATGTTTATTGAATTTAGTTAAGTTATATTTTAGGGCTGAGACAGATCCCAAGAAATGACCTATTCCTTCGCTCAACAAATCATTTGCAGGGAAAGAATACATTCATATCAATCTAAAAAAATGAAGAAATATTCCATTTTAAAAAAGCTTTCCGGAGTGTGTGTGCGCCCGGCGCTCCGCGCGGAACCCCACCACGGCCCCCCGCCGCCCCTCACTGGCCCTGTACCTCGGCTCTCTCGGCAGGTGGACCCAGCGGCGCGATGCAGATTTTCGTGAAGACCCTGACGGGGAAGACCATCACCCTCGAGGTCGAACCGTCTGATACCATTGAAAATGTCAAGGCCAAGATACAAGATAAGGAAGCTATTTCCCCCTGATCAAGATTGATTTTTGCTGGCAAACAATTCGAAGATGGACGGACTTTGTCTGACTACAACATTCAGAAGGAGTCTACCCTTCATCTTGTTCTGTGGCTTCGGGGTGGTGCCAAGAAGAGAAAGAAGAAGTCTTACACCACTCCCAAAAAGAACAAACATAAGAGAAAGAAGGTTAAACTTGCTGTTCTGAAGTACTATAAGGTTGATGAGAATGGCAAGATTAGCCGCCTTCGACGGGAATGCCCTTCTGATGAATGTGGTGCTGGAGTCTTTATGGCTAGCCATTTTGACAGGCATTATTGTGGCAAGTGTTGTCTAACCTACTGCTTCAACAAGCCAGAAGACAAATAAATGTATATGTGTTAATAAAGAATTCAACTATTAAAAAAAACCTTTCCAAGAAAAATGAGGAATATGTACATTACATCTAGAGTTAAATGAAGGCTGTGAATTTGAAGCCCAGCTCTACCACTACTATTACACTTATCCAAGGCAAAAAATAAAAATTGTACCTTACCTGTATTCCAAGAAAATTCAAACACATCAACAATTATTTATCAAGTATGAATCATTTGATCTCTCTGCATCTTGATGTCCTTAGCTGTAAAATAAGAGGGATTGGAAGAGAAAGCCCCACCCCCACAAGGTCCCTTCTAGCTCTATAATCTTATTTTTCCTCTCTGAAAATTCAATCGAGTCCCAAGATTCTTTGGTTCATTGAAATTTAAAGCCTTCCCATCACACTTTCCTCTGACCCACACCTTTCCCAAAGGACCAACTTCTCATTTCTCAGAGGGGAAAAAAGGATTGCAGAATGCCCAGGCAAGATCAACTGCATTTTAAAATCATATTTCCCACAAATATAAGAAAAATCTTTGGTTTTAGATTCTCCGCCCCCTCCATTCTGTCCCTAAGATTCCACTCTTCTTGATTTCTTCAGGACTATATAATTATTATTATTTTTAACTTTCTTACTCCCAGGTCCAGAATTGCAAGGAACTAGCTTCTCTTGCCCACTGTAGTTTTAGAGAACAAATTTCCACATTAATAGGAGCTGTTCCTTTAATACTCTTAAGAAGGAGCTTGCAAGTAATTCAGAATGGAAGCATTGGCCAAAATGTTTTAGGCTTAATGAGAATAAGGCAGCAAGCCCAAAGAGAAACTTAATTTATGTTTCTCTTCCTTTCTAAACCCAGTATCATCTGTTCTCAAAAGTTAAATAGGGTTGGTCCTGGCAAGTGCTTATTTATATGCAATCAATAGCCAAGTCCTGCTATATATACTTTTATAACATCTCTTGTATATGCTCCCTTTTCTCCTTTGACACTATTGATTAGTTGGTTATTACCCTTCATTCTCAAAGAGGACCAAAATGATACTATTATGTTAGAGTCAAGTAGCAATATATCCTATTGTGTGGCTGATTAGACCAATGGGAGTTTGGCTGGGCACAAATAGGCCATGTGAACATTTGGGGTGGATTCTCTAAATCTGTGTATCCCTCTTTTCTTTTGTATTTGTCCCCTTCTCTCCTCTCATACTATTACCACTATGATACAGGCCCTCATTGCCTCATGCTCAACTTATTCCTACAGTCTATACTGGTCGGTTTTCCTACTACAAGTCAATCTTCATTCTCAGTTGTCGAATTGATCTTCCTAAAGCACAAAGTCTAACTAGTGTCCTCACTTTTCAGTCAATGTCCTATTGCCTCCAGGATCAAATATAAAATTGTTTGGTTTTTAAAACCCCTCATAACATGCTGCCTTCTTACCTTTCTTTTTATCAACTTCCAATCTCCTTATCCTCTCTTACCCCTTCCCTGACCCCTACCTCACCTTATAGCTTAAATTCTCTCCTCCCTTTTCTACTTTCCTTCAAGTTTCACCTAAAGTACCATTTTAACAAGTTTTTTCAAGTTCTCTTTATTTGTAGAGCCTTTTCACTGAAATAACCCCTAATTTATCCTTTCTATGACTTGCTTACAATAATTGCTTACATGTTGACTCTTTGATTATATTGTGAGCTCCTTGAAAGCAAGAACTATTTTTTGACTGTACCACGTAGTAGATGATTGATAAATACTTATTGACTTGATTTCCTGGGAATAGAAGGTGGAGCACATTTTTCATTTTTTATTTTAAGTGTGATACAATGGAAAGATTACGGGGGCAGCTAGGTGGCCTAGTGGATAAAGCACCAGCCCTGGAGTCAGGAGTACCTGGGTTCAAATCTGGTCTCAGACACTTAATAATTACCTAGCTGTGTGGCCTTGGGCAAGTCACTTAACCCCATTTGCCTTGCAAAAACCTTAAAAGAAAGAAAGAAAGAAAGAAAGAAAGAAAGAAAGAAAGAAAGAAAGAAAGAAAGAAAGAAAGAAAGATTACTAGATTTTGATCCAGAAGATCTAGGTTCTTTCAACATTTCTCCCTATAACTATGTAACTTTAAACAAGACAATAATTTTTGTGAATCTCAATTTCCTTACCTCTAAAATTATTGCTGGACATGATAATCTCATGTCTTTTCTAGCTCTAAAATTCCACAGTTTGACAGAAAAATTTGATTTTTGGTTGGGGAAGAAATATGAATAATTTAATATTCTAATTATAGAAAATTTTAAAATATCTAATGCACCTATTACCAGGATAACTTGTGGCTCAGTACTCTGTTATGTAATTATGAAGACTAGATTTGATCCCAAATACTACCAAAAAACACCACTCTCTCAATATGCTGGGTCTTGATCTATATTAGTTCTGTATATTAGTATTGATATTCTCTGTTGTTCCTCACTAAGTATCCCTTAATCCCTTTCAGTTCTCCACTGGCATAATCAACTACTCTAGAAAGTGCTTGTTTTCTGCTATAAATTCCAGAGTTTATTTCTTTGTAGCCAACAAGAGAACCATCTTAATTTCAGTTTTCCAGGATGTAGTTACTAAGAAGCATCTTCACAATCACTCTAGTTCTCATCAGAGTCTATCATTTACCATACTCATATAATAAAAGCTAAATATAAATCCCCCAGTTTAAATGTCTTTCCTTTTAAGAACTATTACACTGTTTAAGATTGAGATCATAGTCATTTGTCCAAGATAGTGGTCTGACAGGGTTAGAAATTTTCTAGATCACTTCTATCGTGGAAGAAAATAATAATTTGATTCAGAACAACAGGGGAACAACAAAATCAATGTCATTATTCTTCATCTACATGGCCCACATTCCTGCCTTTTTTATGCAAATACAAAACAACATATTTTGGCCAGTGAAAAATCTTGCTATCTTTCTATATAAATTTTCTAAGAATTAGGAAAAAAGATATTTAACAACAACTCTTACATGCTATTTCCCCATTTTTGCTAATGCTATCTATCACTTGCCCACATTTATGCTCTCTGTTTCAACACAAATTCTACTTTTCTTTCTGGGCCCTGTTAAAGTCCCAAGTACTCTATTGACTTTTCTTGAATTACTTCAATTCACAATTATTTCCCTACTTTAGATTCTTTTTTCCCTTCTGTATGGGCATATAAGATAGTTTGGTACCTTATTATTCTCCCTTTTTTAAGTGTGTCTTTTAGAAAAAAAAAGGAGGCAGTTAGGTGGCACAATAAACAGAGAACAAGGTAGGGGATTAGGAAGACTAATCTTCCTGAGTTCAAATATGATCTCAGAGATGTACTAGCTGTGTGATCACAGATAAGTCAATTAATCCTCTTTGCCTCAGTTTTCCCATTTATAAAATGAACTAGAGAAGGAAATGGTAAACCACTCTACTATGTTTGCCAAGAAAAACCCAGATGGAGTCATGAAGAGTCAGACATGACTGACACAATCAAACAAAAAAAAAGGAAGAAAATAAGTTTACTAAACATCTACTATCTGTCAGGAACTACACTAATTACTTTGTAAATTTGATTCTCACAATAACCCTGGGGGAAAGTGCTATTATTATCACTACTAGGGGTTTTATTATCACTAATTTATAGCAAGCAGGCAGAAGTTAAGTGAGTTATTCAAGGTTACATAGCTAGAAAGATCTGATTTCAGATTTGAACTCATGTCTTCCTAATTACAGTTCCACTGCTCTATTCACTGAGACACTTAGTAGTCTCCATGTCTTTAAGTAAATCACACATCCCTAAAACTGGATTGAAATCTTGAGTGCAAGATTTATCTCATTTTCTCATTTCTCATTTCTCTCATTTTCTCTCATAGTATTTTATGTGGTGCTGAATAAATATGTGGAGGACTTGGGAGCCACTCTCTCCAGTGTTTGCAAAATGAGCATCAGTTATCATTTTTCAGCTATAGCGTTAGAGAAAATGAAGGCTGCTAAGCTGACTATGACATACTTTGGGGAACTTTTTAAAGAGTAAGTTATTTGTTTTGAAATAAGTCCCTGACAGCTTTTTGACTGGTACCTTATTACATTTTTATTTAAGTAGAAGAGAGACAAAGAAGGAATTTGTTCCCTTGAGCATTGAGATTGGAGTCAGAAGAAAGGCTTCAAATCCTTATCTATTCTACTGCTGGTTCTGATCTATAAAAATGAAGATTTTGAGTCATCTGACCTCTAAGGTCCATTTCAGCTCTTAGTCTGGAATTCTAATATCAGTTAACATTTTTCCCATATAGGCATGAGAATTGTTCTGGATTTGGAATTAGAAAGGTCCAAGATTAAATCCTATCTTTTGAACTAACTTCATGAATACAGTTAAAAGTCACCCTACTTCCTTACAACCTCTATTATCTCATTTATAAAATGAATGATTTTATAGAATCATTGTGAGAATTACAGGAGAGAAGATAATAAGTATTTCTTTAAATAAAAACCTTTGCAAACTTTTGTTATTTATTATTCCAGTGCTTTGATTGTATATAGTATGCTTTGTATAAATTTATCTCAGAAATTTATTGTGTAGATAATCACCATTTTTTTAAGAGGATGGAAGTAGAAGGTAGGAAGGAAAGTGATAATGAATTTGGACTTCAGGATTATTTTCCCATAGAAATTTTTATATTTAATAGGAAGGTATCCAGGTCAGTTTGCAGATTTAATTCATAGCTGAAATACTAAATATTTGTTACACAAATACACACAAACATACACAAGTTGTTAAAAATATGGAAGTCAAGAGAAGTGAAATGACTTTCAATTAAACCAAACTCAACAAACAGTTAATAAAAAAACATCTACCATGTGCCAAGCATTGTTCAAGGCAATGGGGATACAAAGATAAAAAGGAAAAAAAAAACAATGATCATTGCCTTCATGGGACATAAAAAATTTGAGGTATTCAAGCACTAGACCCAGGAGGAGACAAAGTAGATTTTGCAAAGAATATTCTAGAGTGTTTCAAAGATATTTCTTCAGATAACTGGAAGAAGGAAGATCAGAAAATGACAGAACAGAAAATTTTTAAAGTGGAAAATGTATAGATGTAGTTACTTTAAAAAAGGGGGAGAAAGGGAAAACAGATCAAAGTGGAGTGGGAAGGGGAAAATTTGCAAGTAATATTTTCATGAGATGAAATTTCACTATAACCCCCATTCAGATGTAAGAAAACTATGTAAGCCCACAGTATCTAAGTAGATGACTTCTACTTCCTTGTGTATCTTCATAGATTATGTTTGTCATATCATTCTAAGAGAATTTGATAAAGGCAGATTCTGGTAAATCTCTTAATTCATAGATCTAGTTCTAGAAGAAAGGAATTGAGTGAATCAAATATTGAAAACTCTCAAATGAACACAATTTTGGTGCTCCTCAATTTAAAATATTTCTGACCTTAGCATAGGTTTTCCCTCCAGTGAGGTAGAAAGCAGGTCCCTATAGGAAAATTAGTTTAACAAATTAGTAAAGTCTTATCTTTTCAGTAACAAGATGGAATAGACAATGTCAATTGGTAACTTGAGATTAAAGACAGCAGGAAGATCTGGGAAGAGGTTTCTTACCTTGTGCTAATAGATTCAGAATACTAGAAAACACTATTGACAAGTCAAAATAATCATCTATTCTGTTGTTGTTTTTCATCCAGACTTGTGATTGCATTGATATGATGAATTCTAGGTGAGAAAATTCTCTCTTTCAATGTAGAGCAATACTGGACTCTGTAATTTATAACCTTCTCATGAGTTTAGAAATTAAATTATTTGCCCTGAGTCACACAGCCATTATAAAGCAGACATCTTTTAAACTGAATCTGAATCTGGTTCTCCACAATTTCCTCATTTGCTCTTTATAAGTCATTGTTATAGGGAATTGTAAATGAGAAAACTCCCTCTCCCTGTCTACATTAAAGATCAGATTTTCCTGACTCCCGAATCAGATCTCTACCCAGTCTACTAGGATGTCCCACTTTCAATTTACATATATGTGTATATAGAGAGAGAGATGTATATAGATATCTATATATAGATATATAGTTATATATATCTATATATATAGACATTTCAAAAGTTTGATAAAAGCCATAACAAAAAATAAGTATCCCTTATGAACCCACAAATAATCATTTTTCCTTAACCTAAATCTTTATCATAATGAAAGAAAAATAATTGAAGATGTTGAATGCATTTGGGATACTTCTTGACATATTTAGAAAATGAATACTATGGGATTTCAGTTCTGAAATCAAAGATGCTATGAAAATGAGTGCTGCTTTGACTTGGCAGGCAGATGACCCAACAGCTGGTGCCATGTGAAAGAATGACTCTAGCAGTGGGTCTTCCCAGGAATTGGAACAGTGGGAAGAAAGCAATCCTTTTAAACCAGGCACATCCAAGAAGGAAAAGATTTCCAATTTGGCTTGGGTCTGATATAAGAAAATTACCCAGCATTTCTGAAGGGTTGGCATTGTTGAAAAGACACGTGGCTCCACCAAGAGTGCCCATCTTCCTGCTGATTCAGCACAACTCAGGTTAAGAGAATTGATTTGGAGAATGCCATTTCTATTTCTTTGGCTCTGGACTGATGCTTCAAGCCCAGAATTTCTATGTTCATTCAGTTAAAAGGAACAGAAGTAAAGTGCAGTCAAATCCTGGTTATCCACAAAATTGACAGGAGCAGTGACACAGATAATCCTTAGCCAACAGAAAATTTAAAAATTACTTCTGTTTGACTCTTGAAATAATTCTTGTGATGATAAATTTAGAGAAAGAAGGGTCCATCTAGAAGTCCCATCTAGGTCAATCACCTCATTTTACAGAGAAGGAAACTGAGACCCTCGGAGTCAAATGGCTTAAACCTCAGAGATGATGTGACTTGCCCAAGGTCACACAGGTATTAAATGAAAAGCAGAATTTCATAATCATATGTTGCATTTACTAGGCAAATGACCTGCCTAGTAAATTCAAAGCAATCCTTCTTAGCCATTTTCAGTTAGCAGTACTAGATCTGATTGATCCTATATGTAGCTTTCTTGCACATAATTCTTTTCATTCATTCTCTCTGATTAGTGTCCAATTAGTCAGTGAACTGTTTGAAAGTAGAGACTATATAACCTCAGCATTTAGTTCAGTACCTCATAATAGATGCTAAAGAAATGTATATTGACTATATTGATGATTTGGCATAAAATCTCTCCTTATAAATTGCTCTTTTGCTGTGAGGAATGCTCTGGAAATACCATTCCAATGTACTTTTTAAAATATCCCCAAATAGTTTAAAATAAAAATATTAAAAATACTTTTGGGAAAATCTAAGTAAAATAGTAGAAGAGCATATTTATAGCTGGAAGGAACCTTCAAAATCACCTAGTCCTTGCTCTCCTATTATAGATGAGGAGGCTAAGATCCAAAAAGTTAATTGACTTGACCATGGTCAAATATCCAGTAAGTAGCAGAGGCAGGATTTTAATTCCAGTTTCATCATTTTTTCCTTACTCTACACTGACTCAAGTAGAAAGCAATGAGTATCTACCAAATACTTGCTATGTGTCAATCATGGAGAGAATGCAAAAGAGGAATGAAGTTTAAGGTCTCAGACTTCATGGAACTTATAATCTTATTAAGAATTATATTAATAATAGCTCACATTTATTCAGAGCTTTAGGACTTACACAAATAGAAAACCATAAATAATTAAAAGCTAACTAGTGTGGTTTAGACTAAAAAAGGATTCAAGGAAGGGAAAGATCAATATGACCTGGAGTCTGCATAGGGGAGGCAGCACTTAATCTGTGTTAGGAGAATAGAGATGATTATTATCGGCCAAGGAAACCAAGGAAAGTAGAGAGTATGCCTCATTTGGATTACTGTAGTTAGGCCAGCTGCAGTCAGGCTTCGTTTTACTCCCCAAACATCTTTCGTCCTTCTTCCCAATCACTCCCTTACTTCTTGTTTTCCAGGTCTGAAACCAGAATCAATGATACTGTCATTCCTACTGGAAAGGGATGTGTCAATCTTGTCCTTTGGGTTCTACTCAACATCACTGTTTTTTTCTAAACTAAAACAATGTCCTCCCAGAGATCCTTCCCCTTTAAGCATTAATTCTCCCATTAGAATATAAGTTCCTTGAGAAGACTATTTGAGTTTTATTTTTGTATCCCCAGTGTGTTTATGACAATGCTTTGCACACATTAAATACTTGATAAAAGTTTTTTTAAAAAAAAATATTCAGCAACGATGAGGATTTTTCTCCTGACTAATCCTATAATGAAAAGTCACTGGAAGACTTTAAGGAGGTGGGTGATATTTAAGATGTTGGATAGAAGACATAGAAAAAAAATAACTTTATAGGCATACCTCATCTTATTGTGATTCATTTTACTGTACTTCATAGATATTTAGTGTTTTACAAATTAAAGATTTGTGGTGGGCCTGTGTGGAGATCTATTGACATAATTTTTTCAACATGTTCTCACATGTCTCTGTGTCACATTTTGGTAATTCATACAATAGTTTTTTTACATTACTATTTTATTTGTAATGGTTATTTGTAATCAGTGATCTTTTATGTTACTATTGTAATAGTTATGGAGTGTCATGAACAATGATCTTATAAGACAATAAATTTAATATTAGGTAAAAACATTAATTGATGCAACAAACTTTACTGTTGTCTTATTTTAAGATATTGCCACAGCCATCCTAGCCCTCAGCAACCAACACTATTGATCAGTTAGTTAGCAGCCATCAACATTGAGGCAAGTCCCTCAATTAGCAAAAAAATTACAACTTGCTGAAGATACAAATAATGGTTAGCATTTTTTTATCAATAAGGTATTTTTAAATTGAAGTATATACATTGGAGTTTTTTTAAAAAACACAACATAATATTATTATACAATATTTTTAACAAAAATAATACTCTTATATACTATATAATAGATTAGAGCATAATGTAAACATAACTTTTATTTGCACTGGTATACCAATAAATTTATGTGTCTAACTTTATTATAATGGTCTAGAACTGAACCTATAGTGTCTCCACTGCTTGTAGTAATGGCATACTCTAAATGTAACTACCTGAATTATGTGGAGCTGAAGCTGAAAGTCATCAGGAGAGAGAGAGGCTTTAATAATATAGCTGCAAGAATGGCATTGGCATCTAAGATGAACTACAAATGCTTTTTGGCTCTACTCTTATTGCTCTAGTGCAGTGGATAGAGCACCGGCTCTGGAGTCAGGAGTACTTGAGTCTGGATCCAGTCTCAGACACTTAATAGTTGCCTAGCTGTGTGACCTTGGGCAAGACATTTGACCCCATTGCCTTAATTTTTTTTTTTAGGTTTTTGCAAGGCAATGGGGTTAAGTGGCTTACCCAAGGCCACACAGCTAGGTAATTATTAAGTGTCTGAGACCGGATTGGAACCCAAGTACTCCTGACTCCAGGGCCAGTGCTTTATCCACTATACCACCTAGCTGCCCACCTTAAATTAAAAAAAAAAAAAAGAATAGTGACAGTATATAGCATTTTGAGTCAACTCTTGAATGGCCAATGTTTGCTAAAGCATTGCTTCCTCTGGAAGACAGAGAAACAATAATAATTTCTCTTCTTTTTCCTCTTTCATTGATGTAAGTTAAAAAATCTATGTGACCTCATGTTAAAGGCAAAACAATCATACTCAGAAAAAGTAGCCCACTTCCATCTTCTGTTTAGAAATAATTGTATACCTTATGCTTTTATGATTATTGTTAATAAATCTATTCATAGTATAGGTCATTTTAAATAAATTTGTACGTGTGAAAACAGTAATTTTCCCTTAATTGATCCTAACATTTATATCAACTTATTATATTTATCATATTAAATTATATGTAATAAATGTTTTATTTTAAAACTTATACAATTTTATTCTTATTATTGAAGTAAGAACTTCCCTTGTAAGCCATACCTTTTAATTGTCATTAAATATATTTGTCTTTTGAACAAAACTGTATCTTTAATAAGGAGGAATCAACTTCTAGGTGCTCATTGGTCAATGTCTACAAGATCTGAAGAATATTGACTATGAGAAGATTTGGGGTGCCATAGGTGTGATAAAAAATAATAAAAGGTATAATATAGAGCTACTAAATTTCTTTCCCTTTTCCCTTCTCTCAATAACTTTTTTTGAGCTGTTGTAAAGGGCATTCTTGTCCTGGTAGCTGTATGTTTTCTAAAGTTCCTTCCAACAGTGAACCTGATTCAAAGTACCACTTCATCAATATCATCAGGAGATCAAAAAGAACAAGCAAAGAGCCAGGAAGAAAAAAACTACAAAGGTTAACTCTAATGGAGAAGTTTAGCAGATTCCAAATACAAGATAAATTGACTGGGGTGGGGTACTGAGAGGAGCAAACCAAACTGAAAAAGACAAATGGAGAAAACTGGAATTGGGAAACCAAGAGCCAAAACCACAGAGAAACCAGAAGTACACAAAGCTAGGTCACAGGGAAGATGACTTGTTTGAATGACGAGAAAAATCAGTCCACAATTTTTTTCTATGAAAAAATACTGGGGTGTGGTTGTCATCTCAAAGAAACTAGAATCCTGAAAGTTGTGAACATTAGCAATTTTAGTGATCACGTACATACACATAAAAGTTAATCTATGTTTCCAAATTAAAAATCCCACAAACAGCAAATGAATTATTATTCATAAGTCAGTTTTATCAATCTTGATAAAGTAGAAATACAACCAAAAAAGATGGTTCTTAAAATAATTCATGAGTTTGATCAATAGAATTATAAGCAAATGGCATTGATCAATTACCTCCATAACAAAGGGCATTTTTTAAAGCTCACTGATAGCACTTAGAAAAAAGGCAACTTTGGCACATTGTGTTACTTTTGTTCTGTACTTGAGATAATGCTGGAATTACACAAAATACTGAACTTAGGAAAATTGCTATAAATGAAGAGATATAACTGAAGGTAGAGCATAATCTCTGTTTAACAGATGGCAGATTTTTGCTTGTTACTTTAGGTAGTTTTATTCTTTTGGCCTTCCCAAATCTTGGGAATATATATTATTAAAAACAGAAGTCAATTATATGCAGGTACCTCTCTACCATTGTGACTTAGCTGGGGCACATCCTTTGTATGAAGCTGGGGTTTGCTTCTGCCCTGAATTCATTTTCCTCTCTTCATTAACCATAAGAAAGAGAAACCAGAAAGAGACAGCCAGATGCTCAGATCCTGAGGAAAATCACTTTAACATTTCAGTTTGATCCAAGGGAGGAAGAAAAGCCAGGAAATTTAGAGTGAAGGCTCAGGCCATGCTAGACCACACCCAGTCTGTTGTACACAGACAAGTTTCATGAAAGTGCTCCTGTTTGGAGACCTCCAAAAGAGCAAGATGCACTAGACAGGTTCGGCTTTGGAGTCTTAAATATGTGTGGCTTGGGTTGGCTTCAATGAGCTGACTATCCTATTTCACGTAATTTAAACGAGAGGCAATGTTATACGCATCCCTTGCACTAAATTAAATTCAAATGAGAGCTTCCCAGGAAGCTCAAGGCAGAATAGAACCATTGGGGATAAAATAAAAAAGAAATGATTATCAAAGGAGAAACAGAGTTTCTAAGAGTTATCTTTATTTTAACTCATCTTTTTTGAAGTGTCTTGGATAAGGCTTATGAAATACAGTCAGCAGCACTTTGGTGCTAAGAGATGAGTGCCTTTGACCCTAATTTCAGTGGTCCAGAAACAAACAAAACCTAATTACCTATAATACATTTGATGATTTAGAGACAGTCTAATGCAGCATGTTAGTTATGAAGTAATGTAGTATGTCATCTCTCATCTCAGACTGTAAGGATTTTGCCAACATTAGGATTCTTCTCCTCCATTCAAATTCATATTTAATTCAACTCAACAAACATTTATTAAATGCCAATTATATGCTAGGTACTGTCTATCAAGTCAGAAAAAAAATAGGAAATCAGTTCCTATACTCAAGGAACATACATTAATAAACTTTAAAGCTGAGGGGGGCAGCTAGGTGGCACAGTGGATAGAGCACTGGCCCTGAAGTCAGGAGTACCTGAGTTCAATCCAGCCTCAGACTCTTAATAATTACCTAGCTGTGTGATCTTGGGCAAGCCACTTAACCCTATTTGCCTTACAAAAACCTAATAACTAAACAAACAAATAAATAAATAAGCTTTAAAGCTGAAAGGAAATAGACATAATCTAATCCAGCTCTTTCCTTTTACAGATGAAGAAACAAAGGCCATGGGGAAATGACTTAACTATGGTAGTAAGTGGTAGAGCTAGGATTGGAACCAAATCCTATAATTGCAAAACTGATACTCATTCAACTGTACCCCAATGCCCTCAGATGCCTTTTTAATTCAGAAGTTCATTGTCAGAAAAGTATTGCTTCCTTTCCTAGGTAAGGTTTTCATAAGTCATTACTCTAATCAGTGTAACATTCTCTAAAATGCTTTATCCTTGATCTATTGGACATTTTATTTACTTTTTTTAAGATAGAGAAATGTTTATAGTATTTTTTTTATCAATTTACTTTGTGATATTTGGAAGGACTATTTGAATTTATCTGCAAGAAAAAGTTTCATATTTTGAGAAGCCAGAATTCTCTATCACATGACAATTAACCTGAATAGTTTGAGTCTTGAAAGATTTTGAACTCAATTTTCAATGCAATTTTAAAAAATTAACTAAGAGGGGCAGCTAGGTGGTGCAGTGAATAGAGCACCAGCCTTGGAGTCAGAAGTACCTGGGTTCAAATCTGACCTCAGACACTTAATAATTACCTAGCCGTGTGGCCTTGGGCAAGCCACTTAACCCCATTGCCTTGCAAAAACCTAAAAAAAAAAAGTTAACATGGCAGCACCAAGGCACTAAGTGACTTACTGTAGTCATACAGTAGACATGTAGACATACTATATAGTCATACAGTCAGACAGCAGGACTTGAATCCAGGTCTTCCTAATCTAAAACTGACTCTATCCATTAGGACATGCTAAATATTTGAGTGCAAGAGTATACACACAAAAATACACACACATATACATGAAACAAGGCCCATAGTGGGTGTTGATTGAATTGAATGCAACTGAAAGCACTAGATATTGGATATTAAGGTACTCAAATGCCAAATGTTCAAGAAATTGAAGATGTGTCCTTTGATTTATGGCTCATTACTCAACAATTTCAACTCAATTCAATAAACACTTAACAAGCACCCACTGTCTGTTGAGGATCATGCATAGGGAAAGATACCAAAGTTTAGGTAATACAAGTTGTGATGAAAGTATTGGAAATGTGCAAGACTTATGCATAGACAACTATTAGTACACAATAATATGTGATAAATACATTCAAGAGGCATAAAATAAAGTGACATGAACTTCAAGAGAGGATACTGATCAGCCAAAGTGGCCTTTTTTCCTGAGCCCCTCAAAATCCTACTTCAAAGCTATAGGTATTTTTTGAGTAATAGATAAATGTCTGATCTGGAATCTGGCCCACTTCATCTCCAAAATGGATTGCAACCAGCTATACTGGTACCACAAACAGACTAGTGGAAGAAAGGCAAACAGGATCCAGGACTACTGTGGCTGGGAAATTTCTTTTTCACTCTCCTAACTCAAAAAGGCATGCTATAACTAATTTCAATCAGTGTCAACACTCCAATGAATGTTGGGAAATTAGGCTATGCATGCACATGCGCATGCACACACATACACACACATGTGTGTATGTGTGTGTGTGAGAGAGAGAGAATATGAGAGAGAGAAATAGTAAATATAAACTGAATCCATAATAATAGATGGATTAACTATAAGGTAGTTAAATCAAAGTAGTCTGTCACTAAGCATTAAGTACCTACTATGTGGTACACATTATGTTTTGAAGAGGGGGCATTAGCATTGGGAGAGGGGAAGTTCATGCAGAAGATGGTGCTTGTGGAAGAGAAGGACTTTATAAGGAGGATAGAAGGGAGAAGTGCATCCCTAAGTTCCTGGGGGAAGCGTGTGAATACAAGAGGAGCACAGACTAACTGTACTCCAAACTCTGAAAATCTAGACCCTATTTTTACTTCTGCTTTCTATAACTACAAACACACCCTATACAAGTTTTACATATGAGAAAATCTGTGGAAATTTCATAGAATCTAGAGCTGGAAATCACTGTTAAAGATCACCTAGACCAAGTCTTATTTTACAGCTGAGGAAACTGAGACCTAAAGAGATGATAATGTTTATCCAAGATAACACAGGTTAGTCATTGGAGATACTGGAATTTGAACTCATATCTTCTGACTCCAAATCCAGCTCCTTTTTCACTATAACATCTTGTCACCTCTTTATTGTGTAGCTAAAGGATCAAATATGCCATCTAAAACCACAATCTTCTGCAAGGGGACAGATTTCTCTGACTGAACATATATGGTTCAGATTATTTTTTCCAGCTGTAGTACTATGTAACTTTCCAAATTAAGTTTCTCTTTGAATCCAGCTTTTAATAACAAACTATTTCAATACCTTAATTTTATTGGTATAACTTTAACAGATTGCTAGTAATGTCTTCTGGTGCTCTATCAGAATTTAAGCCTAGCTGTAGCTTTTGGTGAAGTTTATAATCTATACTATACCTTCCCCCTCCCTTAGTCCTTCCTACCACTTATTGTTATCCTCTGGGTTTTTTTTTATTTTTAGGATAGTTTCAACCATTTAACATAATTTTAAATTGAATCAAATTTGATTTTTTTTTTTTTTTTTAGTTTTTGCAAGGCAATGGGGTTAAGTGGCTTGCCCAAGGCCACACAGCTAGGTAATTATATTAAGTGTCTGAGGCCAAATTTGAACTCAGGTACTCTTGACTCCAGGGTCAGCACTCTATCCACTGCACCACCTAGCTGCCCCAAATTTGAATTATTTAAATAAATTTTCATGAATTACGTTGCTCTAAAATTTCAATGACATTACTATAAAATTTCTGGTCAATACCAGAAAAAATTATGACACATTTTGTTAAAGTTGTAGTCTGTTTTAAAACTATAAATTATATATCTAAAGTATATGTAGATTCAGAGCTGTTAAAAAAACTAAAATGTTATCAAGAAAAAGATGTTGCAAAAGAGGTTTTAAATAACTTTCTAAAGGAATAGTAAGGGTATGATATTTTTTCCTTAGATAGACTATGTACAGTGGTTTGTCTGGATAAGGATCATAGGGAGGCAAGAATAGATATCTATAGTCTCCTTCCCCTCATGCTTTTCCAAGGGAGATAGGTTTCTGCCAGGAGAGGAAGTAGGAGGTTGGGACCAGACACTGACCACTCTGTTCCTTTCAGAGAAAGGAGTACCAGACTAGAATTATATCTATTTGCTCTCTTAAATATTGTTAGTCTAGGAGAAATGCTCTTTAGGTCAAACTACTCTCCCACTCACTATACCTTAATGGAGAAAGAATACCTCAAAACTATATTTACAAGGCTTGGTTCTCTTCCCATCAAATATTGCCTCTAAAATTATAGCAAATCCATTTATTCAAGTAGATGACAAACAGACATCAGAAAAAATAGAAATATAAAAATATATACCAGATAATGTAGAAAATGGAATGAAAATCTCCTACTATTTGGCAGCACGATAATTTAGTTCCACAACAAGAGAATATTCCAAATCTCACTCAGGGAGAAATATCCCAAAATTTCTAAGGTAATAAACTATGATCAAGAACTTGATCATGTGTTGGCTCCTCTATATGTTCACTTTTCCCAGTCTTTCTCCTTTGAAAGATATGAAAAGAGTTTGAAATTTCATGTCTTACACCTAAGAAGTGGAAGCCAGAAGACCAGTATTTCTCTTTTCTCCATCTATCAACAATTCCATCCTTTACCCAGAAGCAGAGAATTAAGTAATTAATTTTCACCAGTGAGGAAAATCATACAAAAGATCTTTGTTACTAACATGCCTCAAGATGCTCACATTTTACCCAATCTCTTGGCTTCATTTTGTTTTTGTTGTTGTTTTTAAATTTTTTATTTTATTTTTGAAAGATTTTATTTACTTTGAATTTTACAATTTCCCCCCCTAATCTTGCTTCCCTCCCCCACCACCCCCACAGAAAGCAGTTTGTTAATCTTTACATTGTTTCCATGGTATGCATTGATCTAAGTTGAATGTGTTGAGAGAGAAATCGTATCTTTAAGGACGAAACATAAAGTATGAGATATAGCAGAATAACATAATAAGATAACATTTTTTTTAATTAAAGGTAATAGTCTTTGGTCTTTATTCAAACTCCACAAATCTTTCTCAGGATAAAGATGGCATTCTCTGTCACAGATATCCCAAAATCATGCCTGATTGTTGCCTTGGTGGTATGAGCAAGTGTTTTAAAGTTGATCATCACTCCTTTGTTGCTCTTAGAGTGTACAATGTTCTTCTGTTCTGCTCATCTCTCTCTCAGCATCAGTTCTTGGCTTCATTTTGGCAGGATTGTTATTTGGCTACCTTTGATTATTTTTTGTTAAGTTTTTATTTTCAACTATTTCAAACCTTCTCACCTTTCCTCAATCACCCATCACACTCATCCTGCTTCACTTTTATTTTCTCACTTAATTCACTGAAATTAAAGTCTTTGGCCAGTCAGTTAGCCATTAAGCAACAAGCATTAAATAAGTGCCTACAATAGGCCAGGCATCACATTGCCTAAGAGCTAAGGACACAAAGAAAGGTAAAAGAAAGTCCCTGTTGTCAAGAAAATTAGTCTAACAGGGTGCATATATACACATATACATATATATACATATATTTATACTTATTGACATGTACTGTTTATAGATATAGATATATAACTGGATACCATTAACAGATATTAAACACAAATATTAAAGGAATTGGCAAAAACTTCTTGTAGAATATGAGATTATACCTGAGAATTGAAGGATGTTGGGGAATCCAGAAGACAGAGATGACAGGGAGTGAAGTGAGAAAGCTAAAAAATTAAGGAAAATAACTAGGCTGGAAATATGAGTGACTAGGAGGATGATGGTACTGTTCACAGTAAAAGGGAACTTAGGCAAAGGGAAGAATTTGAGAGGAAGGGAAAATAATGAATGGAGTTTTGGACTTTCTGAATTTAAGATGCCTATGAAACATCCAGTTCAAAAACTACTATAAGAATCTGCAAAGAAGAAATTAAAAACCCCCAATTAAATATCAAATTAGAAATTCTAAAAATTAAAGGAGAAATTAATGAAATCAAAAGCAAGAAAACTATTGAACTAATAAAATAAAACCAAGAGTAGCTTTTATGAAAAATCAATAAAATTGATAACCTTTGTTTAATTTGATTTTTAAAAAGAAAGAAGAAAATAAAATTGCTAGTATTATAAATGAAAAAGGTGAACTCACCACCAATGAGGAGGAAATTAAAGTAATAATTTGAAATTATTTTGCCCAACTATATGCCAATAAATTTGACAATCTAAGTGAAATGGATGAATATTTACAAAAATATAATTTGCCTAGGTTAAATGAAGAGGAAATTAGATACCTAAATAACCCTATCTCAGAAAAAAAAAGAAATTCAACAAGTCATCATTGAACTCCCTAAGAAAAAAATCTTCAGAGCCAGATGGATTCACAAGTGAATTCTATCAAGCATTTAAGGAACAATTGGTTCCAATTCTATATAAACTCTTTGGAAAAATAGGGGAAGACGGAACTCTGCCTAACTCCTTCTATGACACCAATATGGTGTTGATACCTAAACCAGGAAGAGTCAAAACAGAGAAGAAAATTATAGACCTATCTCCTTGATGAATATAGATGCATAAATCTTAAATAAAATTTTAGAAAAACGATTACAGCAAGTTATCACTAGGATAATACACTATGACCAAGTAGGATTTATCCCTGGAATGTAGGGTTGGTTCAACATTAGGAAAACTGTTAATATAATTAATTATATCAACAACAAACCTATCAGAAATTATATGATTACATCAATAGATGCTGAAAAAGCCTTTGACAAAATACAGCACCCATTCCTACTAAAAACACTAGACAGCATAGGAATAAATGGATTGTTCACTAAAATAATCAGCAGTATCTATCTGAAACCAACAACAAGCATTATATGCAATGGGGATAAGCTAGAAGAATTCCCAGTAAGATCAGGGTGACAGGAGGATGCCCATTATCACCACTACTATTCCAATATTGTGTTAGCTTCAGGGCGGCTAGGTGTGCAGTGGATAGAGCACTGGCCCTGGAGTCAGGAGTCCTGAGTTCAAATTCAGCCTCAGACAATAATTACCCAGCTGTGTGGCCTTGGGCAACCCACTTAACCACATTTACCTTGCAAAAACCTAAAAGAAAAAAGAAAAAAAGAAAAAAAAAGAAATGTTAGCTTCAGCAATTAGAGAAGAAAAAGAAATTGAATTAGAATTGGGAAGGAAGAGACAAAACTCTCACTCTTTGCAGATGACATGATGGTATACCTAGAGAATCCAAAAAAATCATCTAAAAAACTGCTAGAAACAATTAGCAACTTTAGCAAAGTCACAAAATATAAAATAAACCCTCATAAATCGTCAATATTTCTATATATGACTAGCAAGATACAGCAGAAAGAGCTAGAAAGAGTAAACCCTTTCAAAATAACTTCAGACAATATAAACTACCTGGGAGTCTACCGGCCAAGGTAGGCTCAGAAACTTTATGAAAACAATTACAAAACACTTCTCACACAAATAAAATCAGATTTAAATAACTGGGCAAATGTCAACTGCTCATGGATAGGCTGAGCAAAAAATTAAGCCATTTATTTAATGCTCTAGCAATCAAAATTCCAAAAAATTACTGTAATGAGTTAAAAAACAATTTTAAGTAAATTCATACGGAGAAATAAAAAGTCAAGAATTTCCAGGGATTTAATGAAAAAAGTACAAAAGAAGGTGGTTTAGCTCTACCAGATCTAAAATTATAATATAAAGCATCAGTTATCAAAACTGTCTGGTATTGGCTAAGAAATAGTGATAGAACAGTGGAATGGACTAGATGCAATGGCAGGAAATAATTGTAATAAACTGCTGTTTGATAAACCCAAAGAATCCAACTTTGGGGATTAAAAACTCTCTCTTCAATAAAAACTGTTGGGAAAATTTGATGTTAGTATGGAAGAAACTTAGATTAGAACAACCCCTCACACCCTATATCAAGATAAGATCAAAATGGATACAGAATTTAGACATAAAAGACAATATTATAAGGAAACTAGAAAAGCAAGGAATCGTTTACTGTCAGATCTATGGAAAGGGAAGCAGTTTATGACCAAGGAAGAAATGGAGAACATCATTTAAAAAAACTAGATAATTTCAGTTACATTAAATTAAAAAGCTTTTGCACAGACAAAATCACTGCAACCAAGATCAAAAGAAATGTAGTAAATTGGGAAATCATTTTTACAATTATAATTTCTGACAAAGGACTCATTTCTAAAATATATAGAGAACTGAGTCAACTTTATAAAAAACAAGTCATTCCCCAATTGACAAATGATCAAAAGATATACAGAGGCTATTTACAGATCCATAGCAATCCATAGTCATATGAAAAATTGCTCTAAATCATTACTTATTAGAGAAATGCAAATCAAAGTATCATCTCACACCTCTCAGACTGGCCAATATGACCAGAAAGGACAATGATCAATGGTGGAAGGGATGTGGAAAATCTGGGACATTAATACATTGTTGGTGGAGCTGTTAACTCATCCAACCTTTCTGGAGAGCAATTTGGAATTATGCCCAAAAGGCAACAAAAATGTTCATACCATTTGATCCAAGAATACCACTACTGGGTCTATACCCTGAAGAGATCATGAAGAAGGGTAAAAACATCACTTGTACAAGAATATTCCTAGCAGCTCTGTTTGTGGTGGCAAAAAATTGGAAATTGAGTGAATGTCCATCAATTGGCAAATGGCTGAACAAATTGTGGTATATGTATATTATTATTGTTCTATTAGAAACCAGGAGGGATGGGAATTCAGAGAAACCTGGAGAGATTTGCATGAACTGATGCTGAACGAGATAAGCAGAATCAAAAGAACATTGTACATCATAACAGCAACATGGGGTTTATGATCAATCTTAATGGACTTGCTCAATGGACAGTGCAACAATCAGGGACAATTTTGGGGTATCTGTGATAGAGAATACCATCTGTATCCAAAGAAAGAATTATGGAGTTTGAACAAAGACCAAAGATTATTACCTTTAATTTAAAAATAAAACAATCTTATTATGTACTTTTGCTTTCTCTTATATTTTATTTTTTTTTTGTTAAGGATTTGATTTCTCTTTCAACACATTCAACTTAGATCAATGTACAGCATGGAAAAAATGTAAAGACTAGCAGACTGCCTTCTGTTGGGGTAGGGGTAGGGAAGCAAGATTGGGGGAAAATTGTAAAATTAAATTTTTTTTAAAAACATACTATTAAAAAAAGAAGTTGTAAATACAGAACTAGAGGCCAAGAGAGAGGTTAAGGCTGAGTCAAAAGTTTCATAGCTCTTTTGCAGCACAGTTCTATAGTCCTGAGAATCATTTGCAATGAGATGATAATTGAAACTACAGGATCTGATTAGCTCATCAATTAAAATATCTTCCATGATTATTTAAACAGGTCCTTGTCACTATTTAAAAGTTTCCCTTACCCTGCCATATTTTTTACACTATTGTTGTATATCACTATTCACTTTCACAATCAAATTATGCTTCAATTTATACTCATAGTCTATCAGTCCTTTCTTTGGAGGTGAATATTTTTTTTCATCAAGACTACTTTGGAAATGTTTTGGATCATTATACTGATTAGAGTAACCAAATCTTTCACAATCAATCATCATCATTACAACATTGCTATTGTTATGTACAATGATTGGTTCTTCTTACTTCACTTTGCATCAGTTCATACAGTTCTTGCCATGTTTTTCTGTAACTACCAACATCATTTTTTTTATAGAAAAGTAGTATACCATTACAATCATATGCCACAACTTGCTTAACCATTCTCCAAATGATGAGTATTCCCTCAATTTCTAATTCTTTGCTACCATAAAATAAACTGCTAAACCCTTTTTCCTTTTCTTTGATCTCTTTGGGATACAAGTCTAGTGAGGTATTACTGGGTCAAAAGTTTTATAGCTCCTTTGCAGCACAGTTCTATTGCCTTTTGATCATAGTTACAAATTGTTCTCTAGAATTGCTAGACAAATTCATTATTCCACCAACTGTTCATTAAGTGTTCCTATTTTCCCCTCATTTCCTCCAGTTTTTTTTCATTTCTGATGGATGTGAATTAGTAAGACAGGGGTGTTTTAATCTACATTACTCTAATCAATAGTGATTGAGAGTATTTTATTTGGCTATAGTTTTCATTTTTTCTGAAACCTGCCTATTAATATGAGAATAGCTCTTCTTATAAATTTGATTTAGTTCTATACTCAGTATACATATGAGAAATGAGGCCTTTATCAGAAAATCATGCTATAAACATTTTTAAAATATTTCATTGTCTATAGTACCTTTATGCATAGTGTAGTTTCCCTGGTTATCTCTTTTAATTAGGTCAGTTTTTGCTTTAGGGCAGCTAATGTGAAGAGCACTTGGCTTGAAGTCAGGAAGTCATATCTCAGACATGAGCTGCATGATTCTAAGCAAGTCACTAAACCTGTTTGCCTCAGTTCTTCCTTCATAAAATGAGCTGGAGAAGGAAACCCCCAAACTATTCTAGTATCTTTGCCAAGAAAACCCCAAAATCATGGTCATGAAGAGTCAGACAGAACTGAAATGATTGAAGAAAAACACCAAAATTTTGCTTTTGCTTTGTCTAAGAACATGATTGCTAACCCTGCCTTTTTAAATTCAGCTGAAGTTTTATTTTAATTCTGTGTATGTTTTTCTTTTTCAAGTGTCTCTTGTAAACGCCATATTATTGGATTCTGATCTCTAATCCATTCTGCTATCTGCTTCCATTTTTTAGGTGAGTTCATCTCATTCACATTCATATTCATAATTATTAAATGTATTTCCCTTCCCCATTTTCTTTTCTTTCTTTTTTTATCCTATCCCTCCTCAAAAATTCATTTTGTTACTAACCACTGACTCTCCTAAAATACCCTCCTTTTTGTCACTCCCTCATTCCTTTTTAAGTCCCTTCCCCTCCTATTTCCTTATGGAGTAAGTTACATTTCTATATAAAATCAAGTGTGGACATATATACTTCCCTTTTGAATCAATTTTGATGAGAGAAAGATTCAAGCATTGCCTGCCATTACCCATTTTCCCATTTGCTGTAAAAACTCTTCCTTGAATATTTCTTTTTGTGAAAATATGTTCCCCGTACTATCTCTCACTTCTCCCAATTCATCCCTCTTTCTCACTCTTTCATTTTTGTTAGCAGATCATTTCAATACAGTTGACTCATATCTGTGGCTTTCTATGTAGACTCCTAACTTCCTTAATAATGAGAAAGTACTTAGGAGTTATATGCATCATCTAGCCAATACAAAAATGGGAATAGTTAAACATTATTGAATACTTTGTGATTATTCTTTCATGTTTACTTTTTTTATTCTTCTCTTTAGTCTTATATTTGGATGTCATTTCTATTGAACTCTGGTCTTGAAAGTTTTCTGTTTATTAAATATACATTTTTCATTATACTCAATTTTACTGGGTAAGTTATTCTTTCTTGGTTATAATCCTTGCTCCTTTGCTTTCTGGAATATCATCTTCTAAGACTTGCACTCCTTTACTGTGGAAGCCACTAAATTATGCATGATTCTGACTATGACTCCATGATATTTGAATTGTTTCTGCCTGTTTTCCTGCACTATATTTTAGTCTTTGGCTAAGAAGGGTCTCTGGTCCCCTGCAGCTGCAAGCATTAATGTTTTTCATTACTTTGGAACTGTGGTCAGGGCCTCTTCTCCCCTGTGAGTGACTTCCAACACTCCTTTCCACCCTGTAACTACAATCCAGAACTCTGTAAGGGTAAGAGTTGCCATACAGCACCAGGCATACCCCACGACAGCAAAAGGTCCCCATAATCTCTTTCTGACCCCTTGTCCAACATCCTTAACTCTTTCTGAGCTGACAGCTCTGGAAAGTGCAGCTGCTGATGCCACACATGTGGAGAGTCCACTGCTTATTCTGTCTTCTAGTGTATCACACTTCTCTTGTCAATCTCCTAAATTTTCTTAGGACAGAAAAATGACTCCCCCTGAATTTCTGTTGACTGGAGGCATTATTTTAAAGTTCTCTAGAGGGTGGATATTGGAAGAGTTCAGCTGGGTGGCTGTCCCTAATCTACCATCTTGGCTCCAAAAATCACTATCAAACTCTTAGGAGCTATATACATTTCCTCCCTCCCCTTCCCCATCAACTACTCATTTAACCCCTTCCAATTTGAATTCCAAATCTACCATTTGGCCACGTAATGTTCTATTTATTTGTTCTGCCTCCACATTTTTAGAGCAATTTATTAACTATGCAACCATCCTACTTCAAGGCATCTCTTCTTCCCTAGATTATTGCAATGACCTCTTAATTTGACTCTACTCCCTATAACTCTCCTCTCATCCATCCCACCTACACAGCTGTCACTATAATCTCCTTAACGGTAAATGTGAAATCCTTCCAGTCACAGAACTTCCATAGCTCTCCACATTTCTGATAGATTATAATCAAATTACTCTATTCATTCTAGGTTCTAACATTCATGAATTCTCCAGATTTCACATTTCATCTCCTCCCTTTATTCACTTGAAGAAACAAGCCTCCATGTCTAGAATATATTTTTTCCTTCTCTTCCTTCAGCTCAAAAGTTATCTCCTCCTTCCCTAATGAAATGTTCTTATTTCCCCTCCTCACTGTTAGTAATATTCCCATCCCTGAATTACCACATTTTAGGAACTAAGTACACTTTACTCCTTTCAGATGGCATATGAGTTCCTTAAGAGCAGTATTTTGCTTTTTATGCCCAGTACCTAATATAATACATACTAGCAGGTATTTAATTTTAAAAAATTAAACTGAGGGGCAGCTAGGTGGTGCAGTGGATAAAGCACCAGCCCTGGAGTCAGGAGTACCTGGGTTCAAATCCAGTCTCAGACACTTAATAATTACCTAGCTGTGTGGCCTTGGGCAAGCAAACTCCATTTGCCTTGCAAAAAAACAAACAAATGCTAAAAAAAAAAACAAACCTAAAAAAAAAAGTTTAACTGGATGAATAAAACTTTCTGATCTGTCCCCTTCTTCAAATCTATGAGATCTTTTTTTTCCCTTTTTTGCTAATATTACCCTTCCATCTGTGTGCATTTGATTTTTAGGATTCTCCTCTTTAAATTATCCTCTTGTATCTTTAATTTTTCCTTTGCCAAGTTCCCCTCTTCTCACAAATATTCATGTGTCCTTTAAAATAGGCCTTTATTCAAATTGATGGTTATACATTTAAATACCATCTACCCCTTCATATGTTTCTTCTTTTCTGTCTTGACTGTCAATTTTCTTTTTCTTGTCATCAATTATCACACACTTTGTCCTTAAAAACCTTAAAATCTTCTTTCTGAAACCTTCATTCTTCTGGAAAACTAATCTCAAATGGTACACATTCTAATGTCTTTGGGCCCTTTTAACAGCAATTGCCACTGCTGACCCTTACTTATAAATTATTACCCTATTTCCCCATGTATGAGACACATCCTTTTTCAAAAAATTTGGGGTCTAAAAACTGGGAGCGTCTTATACAATGGTTGTAGATTTTTTTACTTGCATTTCCCGCTTTTTCGCACTTATGTCTTTGCACTCATTGTTTTGCATTTCTTACCAGGATATTAGATTATGTTTTGCCAAGTTCTGCCCAGAAATGGCTCAGAAAAGATTTTTGTCCAGTGTTGAATTCAAGGCCTAAGTGATCCAGCTTGCAAAAGTGAGTGGAAATCATGCTGCTGGCCATGCTTGGTCCTCCTCCAACTGAGAAAACAATCCAAGATTGGATACAGGAAGAAGAAACCTGACTGAAACTCCATGGGAAAAGAAGTTCCATGAGAGGCAAGTCAGCAAAATGGCCTAATTTAGAGAGGGAATTGAAGAGATGGCTTGAAGAGCAAAGGGCAAATTGGAACTCTTAGGTCCACAAAAATGGTTCAGCAGGAGGCAAGAATTGCTGATGAAAAAGAAGTTACTGATTTCCAAGGAGGGCACTACTGATGCTTCAGGTTCACGAAACGGAATGAACTAAACATGCGTCCACTCACCAGACTTGCCTAGGGAGTGCTTGTGGTCAACCACAGACCAGAGCACAGGCAGGAGAGCAAGCAGAACCTCTCCTAAGACAATGATTTATCATCAAATACAGATAAGGATAGGCTCATGGGTAAGAGTTTTGATAGTGATGAGCAGCTGTATGAATTTTATGATGAATATAACTTGAGTTCAATAGCTTTTTTCAAATTTCAGGCCCCAAAATTAAGGTGCATGGAGGTGTCTTATACATGGGGAAATACAGCAGTTTCAATTTTCATGACATTATGCTCTATTCATTTTCTTCCATCACAATTGCTCATTCCTTCTATCTCTCTTGCTTATTCCTCTTCTTCCTTTTTGACCTGTAAATACAAGGTTCAGTCTTGGTCCTCTGCTTTTCCATGTGTGTGTGTGTATAGATATGTAGGTATACATACACACAGTTGTGAATAGGTATATAATTGTTTTGTTTTGTTTCTTTCTTTGAGACCTCATTTGGTTTAGTAGCATCAACTATCACTCCTCTAAATTGAAAATACATCTATATCTCCAAACTTAACCAATCTTCTGAGATCCCAGATTATTGTACCTTTCTACTTTAGTACTCCTCAGACAGCATGTATAAAACCAAATTCCCCTGGAGATAAGCATGTGAAAATGTTTTTATTATGTTATTGTATTGAGAGCATACGTTTTTTAAATTTTGAAAATTCAAAAATTTTTCAACATTGGTTTCTCCTTTTGTTTCTCCTTTCTCTTCTACTGTCTCAAAAAGTGCCCTGTTCAACCTGCAACACATACCATCTTGACTGTAGCATTTCGCTTTTGTATTTTCATATATTATACACAAATTTATTGGAGATTTTTATTGTTAAAACTCTCTGCTGCAGTCACCATGGCAAACAACTACTGTTGCATTTAGTATTCTTGGAATATATGGGTGCAAGTAACAAGAAGCTCATGTCTCTTTGCCAAAAAGTCAAGTTTAATTTGCTTTCTTTTCCTCTCCTTTTTCAACTGGCTGAAGTACAAGTTCCACTGTAAATGCAGCGACCAGCAAACACAGATGCCATCATAAATATATTATGTTGCCAAGTAGGAAACCCTACATTGACGAGTAACAGAACTCCCCATAGCAACTAGATGATATTCTGGGCAGCATACTTCGATGAGGCCATATTCTAAACAAAATTCATGCGTGCTTCCTATCTGAAAAATAAGTTTTTGTTTGTTTTACTAATGACATACTGTGTCTATAACTCATTGGGTCATATATGTTCAATTGTTATTCTCAGTGGAACAAGACATTGTGGTAAATCTACCATTCATCTGCAAACTAACTTCTATCAATGAGATTCACCTATTTTTGTATGAAATATACTTACTCTATTGAAAACAAAACAAAAAAGCCCTACCCTTCAATTACTTCTCACCTTCTATTTTGAAATTACAGGCATCCAGTAAAAAAGAAAAAGAACTGGTTACAAAGACCCATACTCTAGTACACTTGAAATTTTCCAAATCATGGGATTTTGATCTTGAATTTATCTCAGAGAATATCCAGTACAACCTTCTCATTTTACAAATGAGGATATTGAGGGAGGGAGGGAGGGAGGGAGGGAGGGAGGGAGAGAGAGAGAGAGAGAGAGAGAGAGAGAGAGAGAGAGAGAGGGAGAGGGAGAGAGAGAGAGATCAAATGACTTGTCCAATGTGACAGATGCAGTAAGAGTTAGAATTTGAAACTAGACCTTTTAACACAAAATCCAGGGTTTTTTCCATCATTCCAAGTGAACTCTCCACAAGTGTTCACAAATATTAAATGCTTACTATGAATCTATTGTGTTGAGTATTATGAAAAATGGGCAAGAGTTTAAATTAAATTAGACTTCCCAAAGTCACACAAAAAAATGATACAGTTCAATTCAAATGGGGCTCTGGGACAATAGACGTTATATTATTAGGACTATAAATAGTTGAAAACTTTTTTGAAAAGCAATATGGCTGCAAATATCCCAAAACTGATAATTAATTTAATGAAGGAGCCTGGTAGAATGACTACAGGGCTACATTTATAGTCAGTTAGACTTAGGTACAACTGTTACCGACTGCAAAGAAGCCCTGAGCAAGTCACAACGATGCATTTCTCAGCCAGAGAACTTTACATATAAATTTACATTGAAATCAGGTCTAGACTCTCAAAGAAAAACAAAAAATGCTTTGAATTAGTATTATATTGTATTATTAAAAATTTTAAGCCCTAGATATTATGAAAAGGAAAAAAAGTATGTATGCTCGCAAAAATATTCAATGCAGATTAGCATAAACTCTGTATATATTAATTGGTCTAAACAGAGAGGTTTAACAAATTGTCCAAGGTAACACAGACAATAACAAGGTGGCACAGATCTTTCTTCCCGAAAACAAAATACCTCTGGTTTATTAATGTACCTTATTGCATTGTAAAAATAATATATATAGGACAGCTAGGTAGTGCAGTGAATAGAGCACCAGCCCTGGAGTAAGGAGTACCTGAGTTCAAATCCAACCTCAGACACTTAATAATTGCTTAGCTGTGTGGCCTTGGGCAAGCCGCTTAACCCCATTGCCTTGCAAAAAAAAAAAATTAGAAAAAAAATAATATATATGAAAAATATCATGAAAGCTAGAAAGATAAAATGATGTATAACAGCAATATGGGGCTGATGATCAACCTTGATGGACTTGCTCATTCCAACAGTACAACAACCAGGGACAATCTGCTGTGGAGAATAGCATCTATATTCAGAGAAAGAACTGTGGAGTTTGAACAAAGACCAAAGACTATTACCTTTAATTTAGGGGGAAAAAACCCATTATCTTATTATTTAATTTTGCTGTCTCTTATATTTTATTTTTCTTCCTTAAGGATATGATTTCTCTCTCATCACATTCAACTAAGATCAGTGTATACCAGAAAACAATGTAAAGACTAACAGAATGCCTTCTGTGGGGGGAGGGGGGGAAGCAAGAATAGGAGAAAAATTGTAAAACTCAAAATAAAATCTTTCTACAAGAAAAGAAAAAAAAATACAAAATGATGCAAAGTAAGACCAGCAGGTACAGAACACAATTATTTACAACTATAAATGAGGGGGGGGAAATAGTCAAATGTAATGGGATTTTTATAGTGAAAGATTTTGTTGAATATCTTGCTGATTTGTTGGTTCTACTTTGTTTAAAATGTATCTTTACAGTTTTATTATTTGTTTATTTGTATATGTATTTGATTGATGATAATGATGAATTTTACTTTTTTTTCTGAAATGATGTGAAGGAGAGTCTCTACCTGTCTTGGAGTATGAACTCTAAGGGCTGGGGAAAAAAATAGATACAAAGGCAAAACAACCAGAACACAAGGCAGTAGGTAGATAAGCTGAAGTATCAAATCCTTTTAGGAGGTACCACTTGATTAAAAAAGCAGTTATAGTAGCAGCAGCAGCAGCATTTGTCCATAGCTGATCTCATTTCTAAACTGAAGCTAAAATCCAGGACATGGTATTTCAAAAGAGACATAATCATCATGTGGTAAAAAAACGGTCTGTTTGCAAACACATAAGGCTCAGGTTCCCAGTGACCCTTACAAATAGCTTTTGCTTTTGAATAAACCACCTCATCAAAAATTCAAAATAGGAACATTAGTAATATTCTCCTAAAAGTTTTGCATTGATTTTTGTAAACTCTTTCCAAACATAATCCCTATGAAATTCAAATGCCTTTTAACATGTCCAAGTAGAAGATACATTGCAGGCCTCACATGTAAGAGTCTTGGATGATGTTTTAATTCAATGAAGACACAAGTCTTTTAATAGATTCCAAAAACAGTTTTTCTAGGAGTAGTTTTTCCAAGATAAAGCATACTTCATATCTTGTCTCCAAGGACTACTTGGATCTATTAAAGGGCATTTTCAATGAGAGACTAAAATTGAACAAAAAGTCCAATGTCTCCTATAACTATCTTACATTTTCTACATGGCAAACCTAAATAGCAGCATTTTCAAAAAACTACATAAAAAGCAAATTTGACAAATTCAAGTATTCGTATTTTGCCCAATACTTTATATAAGTATATACATACACACACACACACACACACACACACACACACACACACACACACACACAGACAGTAACATTTTAAATACCTCTGATATAGATTAAAACATTTTACCATTGGGAAGTGTTATTTATTAATGTTATTAAACTGGACTGTCAGTATCCAAATATAATTCTTACCTATCATAGGTCACATAATACATCAGTTTACTAATCTGGGAAATGAAACTTGAATATTGTTTCCTAAATATAATGATTTTATAAAACCTGCTCTGAAATTTAAAGATACATTTTTTTAGTTTAGTTTTTTTTTTTTGCAAGGCAGTGGGATTAAGTGGCTTGCCCAAAGCAACATGGCTAAGTAATTAAGTGTCTGAAGCCGGATTTGAACTCAGGTACTCCTGACTCCAAGGCCAGTGCTCTATCCACTGCACCACCTAGCCGCCCCCCTAAAGATACATTTGATACATGTAAAACACCTTAGTAAAATAATTACAAATTGGGGCAAAGGCAAGGTGGCAGCAATAGAACAGCCTTTCTTAGGTGCTCTCTCCAAAATATTTCAAAAAACCGTAAAATTATGACTAACTACATTTTCAAGAGACAGAACCCACAGAAAGATCCAGTGAAGCAATTCTCCAGCCCAAGGCAACCTGGACAACAGTGGGAAGGCTCTGTTCCACAGGGATGGAGGGGAGGTACCCACCCCCAGCAAAAAGAACTTCAGCCTCCCAGGAACAACCTTAGGGTGCCTAGGAATGCTGGCTCCTGACAGCAGAAGCAGTTTCCTAACCTGCCACCCTAGGAAGCACAACTTGGAAGATTAGGGGGGAAACCTCTGCCAGAGCAAACGTGAAGTCCAGGCCAGCATGGCCCTCCTCAGCATGGCCACGGCCCTCAGCACAGTCCAGATCCCAAGAAAAAGAAGCAGGAGCCCCTGGCAGCTGCAAAGTGCTCAGCCCATGGAAGGTAAGGGGTGGAGGGAGACTGCCAAGGTCTGTCCTCTGTCCCTAGGACAGGGCTCTGGAAATTTAACCATATTCAGACCCTGGTCACAGTCTAGGCCCCATATAGAGTAGGGACCCCCCCCCCATAGCTTCAACAGCCCAGAGCAGTCAAGAGCCTCACATACTGAGGTCCTTGTGGGGGGTGGGGGGATTGTCCCAATAATACTCAAAAGCTCATAAAGCACCCCCAAACCAGGCACAGGCTAGGGAAATGAGTAAACAGAAAAATAAAGGAACCTGAACATAGATAATTACTTTGGTCTCATGGAGGACCAAAATACACAATCTGAAGATGAGAAAGTCCAAGCTTCTGCATCTAAAGGCTCCGAGAAATAAAGAAGTTGAGCTCAGGCTATGACAGAGCTCAAAAGAGATTTTGAAAATCAAGTATGGTAGGTAGAAGAATTGGGATGAGGGAGATGCAGGAAAAACATGAAAAGCAGCTTAGTCAAGGAGATCCAAAAAAATGCTGAAGAAAACAAGGTATTAAAAAATGAGTTTAGGTCAAATGCATAGAACAATGCATAGAAGAGCTGAGGAGAATGCTTTAAAAATCAGAATTGGCCAGATAGAAAAGGAGATAAGAAAGCTCTGAGGAAAACAAATCCTTCAGATGTAGAATGGAGCTAAAGAAAGCTGATGACTTTGCAAGACACAATAATTCAATACCAAAAGAATGAAAACTAGAAGAAAATATGAAATATCTCATTGAAAAAACTGATCTGAAAAAACAGATCCAGGAAAGATAATTTAAAAATTATTGTGCTACCTGAAAGTAGCCTTGACCTTATTTTCAAAGAATTTCTACAGGAAAATTGCCTTGATAACCTAGAAGCAGAGTAAACATAGAAATTGAGAGAATGCACTAATCTCCCCCAGAAAGAGATTAAAAAAAAAAACCCAACCCAGGAATATTAAAGCCAAGTTCCAGAACTCCCAGGTCAAAAAGAAAATATTACAAGTAGTCAGAAGGACATAATTCAAATATCATGGAGCTGCAGTCAGGATCACACAGGAGTTAGTAGCATCCACATTAAGGGCTGGTAGGGCTTGGAATATGTTCCAGAAGTCAAAAGAGCTTGGAATGCAACCAAGAATCAACTCCCCAGCAAAATTGAACATCCTTTTCCAAGGGAAAAGATGGACTTTCAATGAAACAGGGGAATTTCAAATGTTGCTGTTGAAATGACCAGAACTGAACAGAAAGTTTGATCTTAAAGTACAGGAATCAGGTAGAGAGAGTAGATGAGAAGGATAAATTATGAGGGACTTAATGATGATGAACTATGTATATTCCTGCATGGAAAGATGATACTGATAATATTCATATAAACCTTCTCATTTAATAGAGCAGGTAGAAGGAGTTTTTATAGGTGAGACACAGGAGAGAGCTGAATTTGAAGATAATATATTGTAAAAATGGAGTCAATGGTGAAAGGCAAATGTAGTAGGAGAAAGAGTAAGGAGAGGCAGAATAGAATATTTCATATGAAAGACAATTCATATAGCTTTTGAAATGGATGAAAGAGGGAAAGATGAGGGGAATGAGGGAACCTTCATTCTCATCAGAAATGACAGAGAGGAAACAGTATACACACTCAAAAGGGTATAGACATCTCAAAGAAAAAGGAGAGGGGGACAGGGGGAGGGGAGGGAGGATGTGAGTGATAAAGGAGAGGGTAGATCAGATATAACACGTTTTCTTTTTTACTTTTTGCAAGGTGGTGGGACTGGGTAACCTGTCCAGGACCATGAGGCCAGGTGGTTGCTGGGTCACTGGGGTATGGGATATAGGCTTGGGGCCTCTTGGCCCCAGGGCCAGTGCTCTGTCCAATGAGCCACTTGGCTACCCCACAGCACATTTTTGAAGAGAGACAGAGTTAAAGGAGAGAGAAAATGTAATAATATGGAAGTAACTTCTATGATGGACTTATGATAAAGAATGAGATCCACCTGAGACAGAGCTGATGGTATCAAAACACAAACTGAAACATTTTTCTCTTTTCCTTTATTTCTCATGAGATTTTATATTTTTGTGGGGGATAGGGTATTATGTTTACTCTTAAACAAGAATATTTTAGTAATATGTAAATAAAATCAAGAAAAATTTTAAAAATAAATTAATTTAACAAAATATAGCACAAAATAATTACAAATTAAGATTCAAATTCTAATTTAATACCAAGCATTAAGAATCAAAGGGTCAGGGCAGCTAGGTGGCGCAGTGGATAGGGCACCGGCCCTGGAGTCAGGAGTACCTGAGTTCAAATCCAGCCTCAGACACTTAATAATTACCTAGCTGTGTGGCCTTGGGCAAACCACTTAACTCCATTGCCTTGTAAAAACTAAAAAAAATATATAGGTGGCGTACTTCTATAAGGCTGTAGATAACGTGTAAGGGAAAACTTCTGAAAGTTGAATTTTAATTATTTTTGTCAATGTCCTAAGCTAGTATGTGCTCTAGAAAAATACTTAGTACATGCTTCTAAACCTTTAATCTGAAATGAAAGAGAAATAAAGTATTTTATGTAAAAATATTACAAAGCTCTAGTTTAATGAAGTTGATAATCAAGTCCACTTAAAGAAATTTGGCTGCCTGTTCCAATAAGAGAGTGTTAATAATATTTAACATATTTGTCTCCAAAAGTGAAAAGGAAAAGTATTCTGGTAAGTATTTTAAATGTTATTTTTTTGTCCATTACTCTCTCTTCTGTTCCCACATACATAGTAAGGCTAAACTTTTTTTTTTTTAGTTTTTGCAAGGCAATGGAGTTAAGTGGCTTGCCCAAGGCCACACAGCTAGGTAATTATTAAGTAGCTGAGGTCACATTTTAATTCAGGTACTACTGATTCCAAGTCCGGTGCTCTATCCACTGCGCCACCTAGCTGCCCCCCAAAGCTAAACCTTTGAAGACTTCATAAGCACTACTAACTATACATGTGGTTTTTTCACAGTTCATATTTGAAGAGAACCTTGCAGCTAGGTAAGTGGGTACATAGAGATGAAAGGAATTAAATGAATGGAACTATAAAATCTGATGTGTGAGCGCTAATACTTAAAACATAGAGCATATAATTATATTAGAGTTATTATTAGAATTAATCCAAAAGAGTTTTTGTTGCTGTTTTTAATTGTCTGTTTGGTGCCAACTGTGGTACAATAGAACCACCTCTTAATTGATATCATCTTTCTCAACTACTGATTTCTTGAGTCAATATCCATATTGCACTGTTTTAAAATGTTCTTGAGCAAATAAATCCTCAAGTCTTTCTTCAGCAAGGCTCTCTTGAAATCGTCTAATCATGTGGCTAAGACTATAGAAATTTTGAGTATTTTTCTATTACCTATTTATTTATATCCATTTGGTTTCTAGTATACCAATAGACTAACATACTATGGGACTATGTTGTTTCAGATCCTCTCTGGCTTTTGTAACATCAAGACTATGTGGACATTGCTTCTGGCAGTAGCCACAATGGCTCTGGCAAATTCATCTCTTGAAGACAACCAAAATATTTGTTATGACAATTTTGGAAACTGTACCTGATCTGAAACTGATGCCATGCTGTTTGCTAGTTTACCAAAGAATATTTAGAGAAGGTGGAGAAGTTACGGATTAGATCTGTAATTAAGAGATGTAATTAAGATAATTTAAGGGTAGGTCATGGTAAAGAACATTCTTTTTCTGCAAGGGACATTTTCTGCACCACAGATCTTATAGCTGAATTGGACACTGAGAAGTGACTTGTTCACAAGGTTTCTTGTCACAAAACCAAGATGGCAAGCCTGAGATAGGACTTGAATATAGGTCAATTCTCTATCTACTATACCAAGCCAACAAAGAATATACTTCCTAGTAAATTTCAACTTTTCTGGGATTTCATGATAACTTATGAAACATGTGATATAGTTATACAATTTCCCAGTATTGCCCAGTATCCCAAAGAGCTGAAATAACTCTAAGTAACAACTTGGTTTGACATTACCCAGGCTGCAGGTGAATTCAGATTCCTTCAGGCATGTTAATTTTTTGTAAATACTGAAATATATCTATCCATAAAGTCATCAATCTCATTCTTGAAAGTGGATCTATTGGCACCTCAACATTAGCAACAATCACAGAATCAACTCATTTGGACTCTTCCACTTTACTATCAAATGTACTTATGTGGCACTTAAAAAAAGATAAAGTTGGAAAGAATATCAAAGTATCAAAGAAATCCAAGTCAAAGACAAATTTTTAATTTACAGAATAATTCAAAAACAATAGAAAAGATCAGTGTTTTCATAAAACAAATAGAAAAACAGTAACTGAATAAACATTGACATCTTTTAGCCCACAAGGGTGTTTTCTCATATCTATAAAATATCCAGATGGTCTATATTTGTCTCATTTAACAATAAAAACCTGAAAACAAAACAAGTAGGTTCTCAAAGATGATTCTCACCAGTTGAGAGATGTACTATGCCACTATTTTAAAAAAAAATTTTATATATGTATATATAAAATTTTTTTAATCAGCAAAAATCCATATTCTCACCTTCCCCTTGTATCCCCTTCCCCCCTAATTAAAAACTAATATAAAATCTGCAATAGACAAATATAATTAAATTTCCACACTGCCTATTTAAAAAAAATTTGTCCCATTCTGAACCTTCAGTCCTTTTACCTTTGCATTAGAGTAAGTGGGTAACATGTTTCATCATTAATCCTTTAGAATTGGTCATCATACTGAAAATTCTTAATTCTTTCAAAAACTGATTGCCTTTGCTGTGTTGTCCTTGTGCAAATTGTTCATCTGGTTTATTCAGCTTCCCATATTTCTCTAAAAACTTTTTTGCATTCTATCACACAAAGAGACACACACACACACACACACACACACACACACACTTGTTCATCTATTTATTCCTCAATGTATGGACATCCTTTCAGATTCCCTTGTTTTGTCACCTCAAAAAGAGACAAATATTTCTGTACATCCTCAGTTTGCTTTTATCAGGACTTTGCTCCCTCCTTAATGCATGCACTTTCTGAAGTTCCTCTTCCCTTACTTCCCTTCCCTTCTATTCTACTGAGTAAAATATATCTGTGTATTCTATTCCTCTTTATCCATCAGTAAAATATAAAGTTGAAGATTCAAATACTCCCCACACCCTCCTCTTTGCTTACATATACAATTGTAAACACTTTAAGTATATAAATGTCTCTAATCCTTTTTCTTCCTTCAAGTACTTCACTTTCCATTCTTCTCTTTAAGAGCAAGATAAAACAGAACCACTCCTAACCAAGTCTTGTCTAGTAAGAATCCCTTTATGACCCAGATGATGTTGGTGTAAGGAAGGGGGACACATGTATCAATTCCCCATAAATTAATAGAAGCAATTTAAATATGTTTAATCCTTTATTGTTGTTGATTGATATTCAACTAAATTTGCTTTTTCTACTTTTATGTTTGAAGTCCTGAATTTCTCCACAGCTCTGGGACTTTCATCAGGATGCTTGGAAATACTCTATATTTCATTAAAGATTTTTCACCTTTAGCATTATATTTGATTTTGCTGGGTAAGTAATTCTTGACTGTAAGTCTAAATCTTTGCCTTCTGGCAGACTGGGCTCCATGTTCTCCATTCCGTACAGAGATGAGTGCTAAAATATGAGTGATACTGTGATTTATTAATATTTAAATTATTTTTATTTCTGATTGCAGTATTGTTTTTAAACCTGGAAGCTCTGGATTTTGGCTTTCATGTTCCTTGTTTTCATTTGAAAAGTTTCCTTCAGGAAGTCAAAAGGAGATTCTTTTTATTTATGCTTTGACCCTTTGTTTTAAGAGACCTGCGCAATCATCTTTAAAGATTTTTTTTTAATATGTCTAAGCTCTTTTTGGTCATGGCATTCAGATGAGTCTTAATTTTTATCATTCTTTTAGTTTTCCATGTTTTAGTTTTCCATTTTTTCTATGTTTTATTTTTTAATTTTGTATTAATATTTCTTATTGTCTGGGGAAATAATTGGCTTTTATTTTGCCCATTCTAATTTTCATGGAGTGCTTTGTTATGGCAAGCTCTTGTGCCAAGCTTTGCTTTCCAATTATTTCTTTTATAGTTCTTTCCTTTCCAATTTTTTTCCTGAAGTTCTCTCATTTCATTTCTTTAAAAAAAAATGTATTTTAAACTCATTTTTTAAAACTGTTGGTTTATTTCTTCTAGGAATTCTAGTAGAATTGTGACCCTGCTATATTACTCTGAGGCTTTGCTTGTAGTTTGTATCAAGAGTGTCCCTGTCACCTAAATAGTCTTTTACAGTGGGATTTTGTTGGCTCATTCTTCCAGTCTCCTTCCTAATTTCAGATCTGCTGTTAGGATTGATCCTTTTCTTTCTTTCCTGGGAATGAATTATTTTGATAATATTATTTTGTTCCAGGATCTCAGAAATGGTCCTTGTTGGCAACCTGCAAGTTATTAATTGGCATTTGTCCATTCAAATGGAAACAGGCATAGGTTTGCCCCTGTATAGGTCTAGTACAACCTTTTGCCCAGATGGACAATTTTCTGGACTTAGAGAGTTCTAGACATGGCTCAACCCAATCTTACTATCCACAGACCCTCTGTCACCCATGCCAACCTGAGTTGGAAAAGGGACTCGTGCCTTTTTCTGTTTTTTCCCATTAGTGCATTTTCTAGATATGTTTGATAGTTTTGTGGAGGAAAGCTTGATTGTACCACTTCCTAACTCTGCCAACTCCAATCTGTTCTGTACATTGATTTTGTAAAAAGCATTTAACTCAAGAGATATATTCAGCCTAAAAAGATTCTCCTTGGGCAAGGTCTTATTTTTGCATACTGCACTGAAATCAAACAAGTCTTAACATCAGTCTCTGTAGTGTCTATAGAGACTGCTTGTTCAACAACCTGTTAAGTATTGACTTCACTTGAGTTATTTTTGTTTTGATTTTTTTAGGTTTTTGCAAGGCAACAGGGTTAAGTGACTTGCCCAAGGTCACAAAGCTACGTAATTATTAAGCGTCTGAGGCCGGATTTGAACTCAGGTTCTCCTGACTCCAGGGTTGGTGCTCTATCAATTCCGCCACGTAGATGCCCCCTACCTCACTCGAGTTTTAAAGAAATTACATAAGTTCATTTAAAGTCATGGAGTTATCATTTTCAAAGTCCAAATAAATGAATTCCATACTGATGACAATACTGCTTCCAAATGCTTCTATTCACAGCCCAGATTATAAATGTAGAAACTGTCTCAGACACAAAACCCATCATTTGGAACTTAATATTCTCCTAAAGGTACTTGTAGAGCTGGAAATGTAGTGAACACTATGATCCCAGAAGTAAATCTAGAACTAACCCAAAGGACAATGGAAAGATATTTGGTGGGCATAAGTGAGCTGAATGAAGCACAGACAATCAAGTATGATTTGAGAGAAGTAGTGTTGTAAAGGATTATTTGAGAGGAAGGGAAATGAGAATTTTATTTTAAAAATGAAAGGAAGGCCCTATCACATTAGGCAGATCCTTTATGGAAAACTGATGGAAAGGGATGAAAAAAGAATTAAATGGAAAGATCATGATTTGCACTGGAAGAATTAATGCCCACTGATGAAATCATAGATTCATTAAAATATCAATCTCCTCAATGTCTGTGAATACTTCCAGGTTACCATCTTTTAACATATCATAGTCATCAAATTTGTGTTATCAAAAATTATGACTGTCACAAGCAGATGGCTGAGGTGGAAAAACTAAGCATAAAACTTAATATGTCTTACGACTTTACTTTTGTGTCCATTTAAAGTTCCAGCAGAGGAAAAGATCTTGCTCTCCTGCTCAAAAAGTTTTAGTGGCTTTTCTAGGCTGACTCTAGGCTTATCTGAAATGTCCCCATTCCTACACAAGGGGTTCTTACTCTCCCTGGTTGTTAGCACCCTCCTTCAAATACTTTATATTTATTTACCTTGTACATATTTTATATTTTTTCTGAAAATGTGTTTTTTTCCCTTCAGTAGAATTATTCTTTGAAAGTAGGAGCAGTTTCATTTTTTTTCTTTTTTAACTCCAGTGGCTAGCACAGAAATGGTGCTTAAAATATGCCCCTTTGAATTATTTACCTAATTCCTTGTTATCTATAATAGGAAATACCCTGATGAACTTTAAATGATGTACTTTAAATAGTCACATTTTCCAGATACCTACTAAATTTATTAAATAACTACTAAATTGTTAGAGAAATGGATATAAAAATTCTAATGCCTGTTACTTCAGCTACTTAAATATCAACATCATACCTGGTATAGAACAGTTATACTAAAATGCTTTTTCCTCCCTCACTAAAAGGACTAACATTCTCAATAATCTCAATAAATAGTTAAAAAAAAGACTGGTTTTCTTTATGTAAAATGTTGTACTTAGTTAAAATTTTTAAAAATCATAAACACAATAAAAAATGGAAAAAAACTTACACTTTAATACTGACAAGTTCCTAAGAACAATGAGAAATGAAATTTAATGAATTTGGAATATTTTATCAATGTGCAGATTATAATTTATTTCTCACATTTCATCAAGATTCCCTTTAGTGTGTAATATAATAGATGGAAATGAATTGCTACACTTCATTCATCCTGTCACAAGAAAATCCTGAATAGTCTCCAAAACAAATCCAATCCAATGAGCATTTAATTTGAGTGTGTCCTTTAGGATCCAGAGATAAAAGAAAAATGAAAAACAAACCACTGACCTCAAGCTTTTGTTACACTAGAAACACCTCCTCAGTGCACTTCTACAAGAATGAGTAGCCGTAGTATTAGGGAAAGGAGCTAAGGAGGTTGAAATCAACCCAACTGAACAAACATTCATAGTATGTTTGCTATTTCATGGTGCTGTCCAAGGTACTGAGAACACAATGAGGCCAATGACCTAGAAAACAACACATTAACAGTACCTGTTCTATATTATTTTTATTTATATTGTTAAAAAATTCACAATAATGTTTGACACCTCTGATGTGCTGGACTTGGAATAAGTAAAATCTGAATTGTTTTACAAACCTTCAAGTACTTAAAATGCTAGCTATCAAGAAGCACGTTACATAATGGGCTCGACAAGGGAAGAGAAATAAATAACTATGATACAAGGGAGAGTGAGAAGTACAAAGGAGAGAGCAAGGTAATATACAAAATTAAAGGATAGACAAATCACTTTTATCGGATAGATGAGTGAGGTGCATCTAAAATGGATTTTGGAGGAAGGAACATCAAAGACATAGAAGTGTGATGAATGAAACATGAAGGGAGACGCAAGAGATAAAGCTGAAAGAGTTGAATTGGCATTAAGATTTTTTAGACTTGAAAGTATCTTACACTGAGGAACTGAGGTTCAAAGACATTAAGTGATATGCTCACTATACTGAGAGGTCAGTGTCACTGCAGTAGAGTACACATAGGGCTACCTGACAAACAAAGGTCCTTAAGTATATGACATTACTAGGATTGTTGGATTATGCAAGTCTATCCTGACAAAAAGGCAGAGGTTCAAGAGTAGCATGGGCTGCCTCATAAGACTTTAAGCACAAGCCACACTATTCAAAGATGTGGACAGTTTTGACTAATTGGAAATCCAAAGCAGATTTTGAATAATAAAATGATTGAACATGCCTCCTTCCTCACAGCAAAGGCAGGGACCTACTAGAAGACAAATGCTGTATACATCTCTAAAAAAAGTAAAGTGTGAAGAGGATTTTTCCTTTCAGAAATATTGTGATGTAAATACAAAAAGGATCAAAAACATTTTAAAACAAGTCTAGTTTTTAAACTAGATTTCTAAACAAATTTAGAATTATATTCTAGAGTTTTATCATCATACTGTTACATTATGACTTGTTTTCATTTAGAAGGAAACAGGTCATTCACTTTAACTTTACGGCCTTGATACCATAATAAATATATAAATATCTTAGACATTCATTAGCTACAACACCATGGAAAACCTACTTCGCTTCTATACATTATTTATAAAAATACAAATAATGGTAACTGAACTACAGGGTTTTTCAGTGAAGACAATTTTTAAGCTTTAAAACTTTAAGGAAGTGAGAAAACTGAGCATAGCTAGCAAGAAAAGAGCCAGTGAAAAAGGTAATAATGCAGATAAAAATGAAGGACTGTTTGAGGAGAATAATTTCTGGAGATAGATTTAAGACCTACATGGAGGATTTAGCAAGAAGACCCACCTCTTCCCTCAAGACTAGAGCAAAAGCTTGATGCTCTCTATCTCATTATTTATCCTGGATATTAATTTCTTGTTAAGTCATTCTGTGTCATTTCCCATTCAGAGGGCATTTTCCTTGGTTTTTCTGCCCACAAGCAAAAGAAGAATCATACAATTCTACCTCCTCACCAGCATCTGTCATCTTCGTTTTTTCTTAGCTTTATTTTTCTCCTTTCTTTAAATATAGTTTCAAAGACATTTTCTCACTAATCTCAGCTCAATGATAGCTTACAATCAAAAGGTTGCTTTTGTAGTCACCATCTATGATCTGCCAATGCTTTCAATCCAAGGACATTCTCCAAGAAACCAAAACTATAGATTCTGGCTGTACTATATTGATGCTTTAATTATAAACTACTTTCTCAAGTAGGTCCTAGCATACAAGTAGGTCTTTGCACACTAGAGGTACGTAAGAAATAGATTTATGATCAATGATCACACTGGTAAAACTCCATCATTAGCTGATGATTAGAACTGTTAATCTCTACTTAAATTTGTCTCATTGTATTGGAATTAATTTTACTTATAAATATCAATATAAGCAAGAATCCAGTTTTTCTATGCAAGTTTAAGTTCTGTTTATTTTCTACACAAGATATGGCTTAAAAGCAGTTATTATACAGAGATGATCTGATAAGTGATATATGAGTTAATGGAGTCTTCTTGGATTCCTCTTCCACAGAAACTTTAATTAGCTTCCTCTATAATCCTGCTTAGCAGCAAAAGGTGTTTGAAAATTTATACAAATGTCTCATTAACAGGAACTTGGTATAAATAGCACTGGACATATAGTATATAATTCACAAACCAATAAGGTCAATTGTGGAATTATGAAATTAATGTGAGCTTTTAAAACCTTAAGACTGAGTGATCTGCAGTGTTTCCAACATGTCTTCCACTGCCTTAAGAGAGTATTTGGTTTCCTTCTTACTTCGACCTGCAAACTAAAAAGAAAATGAAATTAAACTCATAAATTAAATAACAATGAAAATGTCACTTTTTATTTTTATTTTTTTGGTTTTTCCAAGGAAATGGGGTTAAGTGACTTGCTCAAGGTCACGTAGCTAATAATTATCAAGTGTTTGAAGTCGAATTTGAACTCAGGTCTTCCCGATTCCCAGGTCAGTGCTCTATCCACTGTGCCACCAAGCTGCCCAAATGTCAGCTTTTTTTTTATAGGAAAGAGACAATACTTTCCAATCTTATTTTTTTTAGTAATAAATTGGGGTTAAGTGACTTGCCTAAGGTCATATAGCTAGGTAATTATTAAGTGCTTGAGGGTGGATTTGAACTCAGATCCTCCTGACTCCAGGGATGAAGCTCTATTCATTCCCCACCTAGCTGCCTCCAAAAGCAATACTTTATCAGATGCAGTAAGTTCAATGATCACCTCCATCAAGATGACTCACAGATCTTTGTTTTGTACAAGCATTTTTCCCCCAAGCTCCAGTACTGTATCAATAAGTCTATTGAACATTTCAAACTAGATACACTCATAGAAAAAAGAACACACCCCTATCTTTCACATTTCTCTACTACTGTTGTGAGGCCCATCATCCACCAGCCATCCAGGCTTCTGTCATTCTTGAGTTTTTTCCACATTCCATATGATATATTACCAAGTTCTGTTTCTCTCTCTGCCTCTTTCCCATATATTCTCTTACTTCCACTTAGATAGCCATCATCCTAGTTCTTATCTCTCACCTTAACTATTACATCACCTCCTGATTGGTCTTCCTGACTCAAATCTCTCCATACTCATAAGTCAAAGTGATTGTCACTAAACCACACTTCAGACCATGTAATTCCCTTAACCCAAATGCCAGGGTTCCTTATTGTTTCTAGAATGAAATACAAACTCTTTTTGATAACTTCAAAATCTGGGTCCAACCTGCTTCCTCAGCCTAGCTGACTATTATTCTCCTGCTAGGAAGGGGAGGGGGGGGAGTAAACATGTATTTATAAAGAGGCTATTCAATGTAAGATGCCATGCTAAGTGCTTTAGAAATATTGACGCCGATGATCCTCAGAACAACCCTGGGAAGTAAGTGCTGTTATTACTCTCATTTTATAGTAGAAGAAACAAGGCAAATAGATTAAATGATGAGGATCAAAAAGATAGGAAGTGTTTACAAAGAGGTTTGAACATGGGTCTCTCTAATTTAGAGTCCCTATCCCACCATATGACCTCAATCAGATAATCAGTCATTCTGATGATATCTGTAGCATTTTTTTACTGATCTTCATACACACACACACACACACACACACACACACACACACACACACATATGTATATAAAACATTTTATCTCCTATCTCCAAGTCTTAGCACGGGCTATGTCCCTTTGCCAAGAAAGCAGTCCCTCCTCACTTCTACTGCTAAAAAAAAGTATTGTTTCCTTTAAGTTTTTGCTTAAACATCATCTTCAGCATAAGATCCTCTTGACCTCCATACCTGGAAGGGTATTTCCTTAAAATTTTTTTTTCTATTTCATATATTCATGTTTGACTACTAATATATTCCAAGCTACTTTGGGGAAGGGAATTTCACTCTTATCTTTGTAATCCCCAGCATCTTAAATGTAGTAAACATTTACTAAATGCCTGTTGACTGAAGCAGAACTATTTTAGCAAGAGGATTACAAAAATACTCCAAAACAGAACATATGAGGAATTTTAAAAATCATTTAAAAAAGATTTAATAAAATAGTTAATCATATAAAATAAGATTTCTTAGCTAACTTCTTAACCTATCATACATGCTCCTTAAATTTGTTCTCTTTAGAATTGAAAAATTCTGAAGATCAATTTGAATTTCTATTTTAGTATGAACAGCAACTTCTCCCACAATTAAAGATGTGGGGCCTTTTTTACTCTGAAAATGCTTGAAAAAAGTAAGGTACTCTAATAAATTCAACACATGTATTTAACTCTTAAATTGCTTTTTAAAAAAAATGCTTACTGTCTTGTGGTGGTTGTACCTTTAAAAAATAAAAGCAACACTATATTTCTTGGAAATGCTAATCAAGAGGTTCTCAATGAAAATATACAATACAATGCAATATATACACTCTTATGTATTGTGACCATGTAAAAGATATAGTTCCAACTTATAATTTATAGAAATAAAAGAATATATAACATCAAATATCTTTGTATATTGGTAATACAATAAATTCAATACAATTCCTATAACCAATGAGAGTTGGAGTGTGCTGCTGACAACCCCATGCTGATTTCAAAATGAGTTTTCTAATGGGACTGACAATTCCCACCACTCAGCAGCCTGATTTAGTACAGATTTATTGAGTAGGACAGCATATTCTTTTAGAGAAAAGGAACTGAATTTTAATATACTTGCTCTGAACTTTTCCCATCTTTAAAAGAATTGTCTGAAATTTGCTCTTGGAAACACTATTCTATATAAGTTACTACCTAAACAGTCAATAAATTTTAAGTGAATATTTTTTTCTTCAAATACCAATGCTGTCTTAAATACTTAGTTCTTGATTAATGATGTGTTCCTTCTCTCTTGTAATTAACATAATTTAGCAAACTTCTCATAACCTAGTAAGAAAGAGTAAATAATGAAGCACAAGTAATATCACAGACTAACAGCTTTAGGTAACCTGTCTATGACCTCTCAAACTGCAGTTTAACTTCAGGATTCCCCTACTTCCTTTCTATTGTTAATATCATTTAATATAGGAAAAAAAAAAGAATGAGAAAAAGTCTTGAAAATAACACCAAGAATGGAAAACATGGAAAAATAGGATTCTAGGTATTAAATATAATTCTTAAAATATGCTTTATTGCACAAAGCAGATATAAAATTACATTTAAACTTGTGTTTTCACAATAACATTAAAATAAAAAGTTCTAAAGTATATAAGAAACTACTTACTATTTCTATTACTCTTTTAATTTCTATTACTCTATTAATAACTCAGGAATTCAGGGAGAACAGAAAGCCTTTTATTCTACCTCTCCAATTAAAGAACAACAGTCCAATTAGATACTTTCATGTCTAATTCCTTGAGAAAAAAGGTTTGATGAAGGGAGAAAAATAGGATACTATGCAGAAATATTTATTCCAAATAATCTCTCAACAAAAACAAAAATCTTCTGCAAGAATGGATGCTAGAATGCAATATTATGTATCAGTAAGACTATATTAATGCAGAAGAACATAGAATTTTATCTTGAGGCCCTGAATCAAAATATCAGTTATATTAAGTTGTGACTATTTTTTTGTAATTCAAACAAAAATACAATCAAGACTAAAGTGTCAACATTACTGACATTCCAACACAATTCAGAAGAAACAAACCTCTTTGTGTCAAAAACAAATAAAAGGAAATTTCAAACTCTAAATCTATCACTTTACATTTTGCCTGACAAGCAGTCATATTGTCTATTCCAAAATTAGCTGGCCATTTAACTGATTAAGCCAGAATACCATTTTCCCCCAAAATCATGATTTAATTTTCTATTGCCCAAATGGTTTGTAACAGTATCATTTTTGCAATCATAAATAACATATAGACTGCCAACACTGAAGTATTTAACAGTGTACCAAAGAAGCATTTATCTGGAAAATTAATACAAGTAGGATCATTTTAAAAGTTTTTTGTGAGCATTAATCAAACTTGTCTACCAGTGCTGAAAATGATTCAGCCACTTAACATGCTAAACCAATTATGAAGAACAAGAACAAGAACTAGTCATATTTTCTTTCATTAATAAGTGAAAAGAAAAGGAAATAGGGCTTAAGAATTCACTTTCTAACTTAAAATACTCAGAAACATTATTAAAAAATACATGACATAAGTCAAGAAGTTTTCAGAGTCTATACTAGAATATAGCCAATTCATTGATTAAAAAGTATTTCCATGGTAATCATAAATTGTATAAATGATACAATTCTAAAGTTCTTATCTATAAAATGGGGATCATATCTAACTGAATGTTGTTGATCATAAAATTAACAACTTTCAAACATTAAAGGCTATATGAACACTGCATGTTATTATCATGAGAACTGAATTCATTGTATTTTATTTTTAAAATTTTCCTCTTTGTTGATCTAAGGAAAATTTCAGATAAAAAACATAAACACACACATACATATACACATCTATGCATATAATTTTTTATCTTAAAATATATGTATGAGTATAAATGTGTGGTATATATGCAGACTTGGACTATCCTCTGCATATATAGAGAGAGCTAACCCATGATTTTACTGTATATAAATACAGCAAAACATTATTCATTTTATAATGATTCAGGACTTATGCTGGAATAAAATTTATCTTTACACTTCAGTAAAAAGCATTTAATAGATTGCTAGTATAAATATAACCAGCAGGACACAGACTACCCTAAGGGAACAAATATTTTTAAATTCTGTGGCAGCTCTCACTCAAATAAATTTTTTTTATTAAAGCTTCTTATCTAAGATTTGCATTAAGGCTGGCACAATAACAGTATTTTGTTTATAACAGGAAGATTTCTTCAAAAGCCTGTCAGAAGGCACTATAACATAAACCCTCATTTTACAGTAGTTAAAAGTTTAATAATGATTAACATGCATAGAATCAGTTAGTAACAGATCAGATTTCAAATTCAAGTCTTTGTTTGAAAAGAAGTTTGGCTAGTTTGTACTATGTATCCTTGAATAAAATAAAAGTGCAACCCTCTTACCTTCTCCCCTCTCCCCAAAAAGTGAAAAATCAAACACATGCAATGACATTTCACTAATCCCTGCAGTCTTCTTCCCATTTATTCTCAATTGAGTTTCTACTACTACATTTGTAGCTTCACATGATCCAATAGTGAAGGCAATTAGTTTATATTATTTCAAAAAACTTAAGTGATCAATATATGTATAAACTGGAATTCTATCTAGAATCTTTAACTCACTAACAGCTGTAGTGTTCTTCATTTAAAGTCTGTCACAACCACCTATCCTTTCAGTCTGACTTCATTTTATACTCCACCCCACAAAAATGCATCTGCTATTCTAATCCAACTGGCCTGCTATTCCTAACAGGTTCCCTCTCTTTCTTTACCCTTGCCTCTTAAAAAACTTAAAAGAAAAAAAACAGCAATCACTTACTACACAAGGACCTTCCTGATCTTCCCCAGTTGTATTTCATTTCTTCTAAACTTACTTTGCATAATATATATATATGTATATATATATATACACATATATATATATATAATATTGATTCCGAACTCCTCAAAGGGCCTTTTTTCCTTTTTTGTACCCCTAGGGCCTAGAACACTATCTTAGACATATAAGTATTTAATTGCTTGTTGAATTAAACAGATATGAAGGAAACCATTCTTATCATCTACTCCTTCCAATCATTCAATACTCTAAAGAATATAAAACATTTCATGAGCCTTTTCTGTATAACAGGGGGCATTTGTCTTTTGCCTTGAGGATATATAGCTTTTGTGCTTTCTTCACCCAAAGAAAGTGTGTCTTCCTCAAAAAAACAACCAAAAAAATCTGCCTTGTATTCATTTTTATATACTTATTTCTATATACTCATTGTCCATCTTGTATTTTCGTATCAAATGTTAAGCACCTTGAGGCAAGGGTTGTTTTACTTTTGCCTTTGTATTCCTAGCACTTGGGAGTAATTGACACATAGAAGATTACTATTAAATCTTATCAACTGATTTGTCTGACTGAATTCAACTTAATTGAAAACACTTTAATATAACACAAATGTGAAGCAGAAAACAATTGCTTCACAAAGTAACTTTCCCCACTATAATAATGCTATATATTGTTTTGCAATTTTTATTTGCTTTTAAGTCTTCTTTCTCCTATTAACCACGAACTCAGTCTTCAGACTTCTGTTCTTACTAATCTGTAATAACTTCAACTATTACTCAATGGTCATCCAACCTCTAATTTTAGCTTCAGAAGTCTTATTCCCTGAGTGTGTGTGTGTGTGTATCAGCTAGATTCTAGGAAAACAAAAGGATTAAATTAGCTCATGCAAAACTTTTTTCTGAGTCTCATACCATTCAATACTCCTAAGTAGCTTAAAAAGTTGATTCAAAAGAACTTGCAATCAACAAAATTTTAGGCAACATTGCAAACAAATGCTAAGTCCTTCTACTCAGCTCCTGAGTAGTACCACTAGTAGTAGAATAGTACTACCACTAGTAGTAGAATAGTACCACTATTATATGCTAATGATGCTCACTCAGTCCTATACTACAAGTGTAGATTAATATTCCTAAAGTACATCTTTGAACATGTCACCCTCTAAGAATCTATAGTAACTTCCTGCTGAATCTACTACTCCATTTTTTCTTAGTCTAGAACCAGTTAATCTTTGTTCCTCAGTTTACTGGGGAGGGGGGGATGCCAGTATTCCCCTTCCTCTTAATGCCAACCAGAGTACGTCCTTAATCCTATTCCTTAATGTCTGTACTTCTAATTTTCCCTTCCAATCCTCATTTTTTGACCATGTCTTTTTTCAATGTCTTCCTTGATCTCTCTATAGCCTAAATAGTCGATCATTTCCTGGCTCCCAACACTTTCTCCTTCCTAGTTTGTGACCCTACTCTCTTTCTAACTGTGTTGTTCATTCCTTCTAACTCTATACTTTACTGGATCATTATACAATCTGACCCTACATACACTAGTATAACCCAGGTCTCTGTTATAGGACTTCTTTTCTTTAACTAAACTCTCTCTTTGATCTCAAAATTTATATTGGTTCAATTATCTCTAAAAATTTACAAATCAGTATATCTTCCCTCATCTCTCAAGCTCAGGTACTATGACATCAACTTTGCTGGACATTTTTACAACTCTCCAATGGTCATCTTGAACTCAACATATCTAAAATTAAACTCCTTATCTTTCTCCTGAAATGCCCCCTTCTTCTAATATCCTTATTATCATTAAAAAGATTATTGTTTTATAACCTTGGAGGCATCTGCTTGACTTTTCTTTCTCCCTTCTCCATAGCCAAACAGTAGCAAAAGTCTTATAAATTCTACTTTCACAAAATTGTTCACTTCCATTCCTTCTCTTGACACATACCACAATTAACATTTCTAGATTATTTTCACATTATTCTTTCCAATTCACTTTATTTTCTAGTCAAACTGACCTAATTTCTCTCCCCTTTACATATTTCATTTTCCACCTCCAAGACTCTGCACAGGTTGCTCCCTCTCCTGCCAAGTTCTGAAATGTTCTACCTCTTCATCTCCTTTGGAAATCCCTAATTACACTAAAAGATTAACTCAGACATCACTTTTTTTTAGGTGTTTTTTTTTTTTGCAAGGCAAATGGGGTTAAGTGGCTTGCCCAAGGCCACACAGCTAGGTAATTATTAAGTGTCTGAGGTCAGACACTGCACCACCTAGTTGCCCCTCAGATATCACCTTTTATACAAGGTTTTACCGGACAACTTCTTCCTTAGTTGATACTCTCCCCAACCCTGAGGAAATTAAAAAGTTTATTCTTATTTTTTATACTGAATTTTCTGGTTGTATCTTATTTATCCTCACTAAAATCTAAGTTACTTGTAGATACAGATCATTTTCATTTTGACTTTGTAACCCCAGTGTTTATAAGGCCCAAAAGCACTGAACAGATGATGAATAGAACAGAAAGGATTTTTTTTTCTGCCCTGTGACACTATGAAAGTAGGCCCCAGTATTGCAACACCTTATCCAGAGGTTCCTAATAAAAAATCCAAGCTATAAATACTCCATGCTAGACTAGAGGAAATGAATACAGGAATCTCATAACATCTTCCGGTCTATCCAGTAACTTTTCAATATCACCTAACTAAGCTTATAAATTCTTGGTTTGTCTGTGTACAAATATTATTAATAACACTGCTTTCCACAACTGTGCATCATTTTTGGTTAATTTCTACAATATAAAATGATCATGTTTACAAACAATAATCTCACATTGAAATGCGCTTTACAATTTACAAAGTACTTTCTTCACAATGGCTCTATGAAGTATAGTCTAAATACATTCTAGATTGACTTTGTTGTAAACTTTATTTGTCCATAATACTAAATTTTATTCACAAGCTAAGTCTTTGTAGTTTGCTCTATCTTTTCTTCATATTCAACTATTCCTCCCCTTCACACAATGACACTCCTTTGAAACTTCCTCTTTTCTGTCAGTGGTGCACATTTTACTCATGCTCAAAAATAAGAGTTATCTCAGATTTCATTCTTTAAATTGCTTAAGCCTTGAGCCTAATATGGCTTTATTATCATACTTATCTTCAGACAAGACAGTGAATCAAATAAAAACCAATTTCCTTTGAATTAAATAAAAAAACAACAAATATCTTATTACTATTTGGACATAAGTCTTATACTACAAGTATAGATTAATATTCCTAAAGTATATCTTTGAACACATCACTTTCTATTTAAGAATCTATAGTAACTTCCTACTCCCTACCGAATTCATTCTAAATGACTAAATTCAAGACTCTGCATAACTTGGCTCCAACTTAAACATCCAACTTCTTCAGTCCACAAAGTACACAGAAGTGATTCTTATACAAGCTCCACCAATTATATTTAGGTCTTGGGGATAAAGAGCTTACAAGTTTCTAAAAGATAGTGGAGAAAAATAAGTATGTACAAATGCACAAATCAGTATACAAGTTAACAATAACATAATCTCACTACAATTTACTTTAAGGCTTATTTTTGGGAAACTGTAAAACTCCATAAATGATAACAAGTAACCTACAAAAGTGAGGACCTTCTTTTCTAATATCAATATTTCATCAAAATTACCATACAGCAAAAAGATCAAATATAGCTGTGTCTAAAGAGTTAAAAAATAATTTGTAGTGAAACTAAAAGAAATGATGAGCTGATTGACTAACAGGACAGGAAAAGAACAAGAAAAATGTTGGAGAGCATATGGGAAAAATGAGAAATTAATGTACTACCTTGGGGAGTTGTAAACTGATTCAATGATTATTCTGTGGAACAATTTGGAACTTATGCCCTAAGGGTGATAAAATCATGCATACCCTTTGTCCTAGCAATACAATCGCTAGGTCTGTAATTCCAAAGAGATGAAAAGGACCTATAGGCACAAAAAATATTTAGAGCAATTCTTTTCTGGTGGCAAAGAATTAGAAATTTAGAGAATATTCAGCAACTGGAGAATACAAATACAAATTATGGATGTAATTATGGTGGGATACTATTCTGCTATAACAAATGATGAACAGGGGCAGCTAGGTGGCGCAGTGGATAAAGCACTGGCCCTGGAGTCAGGAGTACCTGGGTTCAAATCCGATCTCAGACACTTAATAATTACCTGGCTGTGTGGCCTTGGGCAAGCCACTTAACCCCACTTGCCTTGCCAAAATCTAAAAAAAAAAAAAAAAAAAATGAACAGGATGCTCTCAGAAAAACCTGGAAAGAGATGCAAAATGAAATGCACTGTGCACAAAGTAACATCAGTAATGTAATATGATCAGCTGTGAATGATTTAGCTATTCCCAGTTAGGTGGTGTAGTGGATAGAGAATCAGCCCAGGAGTCAGGACATGAGTTCGAATCCAGCCTCAGACACTTGCCACTTACTAGCTGTATGATCTTGAACAAGTCATTTAATCCTGATTACCCTCATATCCAGGGCCATCTCCAGTCATCCTAATTCTTATCTGGCCACTGGACCCAGATAAGCTCTGGAGGAGAAAGTGAGACTGGTGACTTAGCACAGCACCTCATCACTCAAATCCAATTTATGTGTTTGTCATGGCCTCACTTCCCTGATGTCATGGTCTTCTTCTAGAATGAAGGACAAAACAACAGCTATTTCCAGCTGTTGGATCCAAAACAACTCTTAAGTATTATAATGAAAAATACGACCCATCCCCAGAGAAAGAACTGATAGTATCTCAATTCAGACTGAAGCATACTATTTTTTACTTTATTTTTCTTGAGGATTGGGGGGGGGGGGGTGGACATCTATATTTTCTTTCACATGACTATTATGGAAATCTTTTTTATGACTACACCAATATAACCTATATTGAATTGCTAGGGGTGGGAAGGGAGGAAGGAAGAGAATTTGGAATTCAAAGTTTTAAAAATGAATATTTAAGGTGGCACAGTGGATACAGCACCAATCCTGGAGTAAGGAGGACCTGAGTTCAAATCCAGACTGACACTTAATAGTTACCTAAGTCACTTAACCCACTGCCTTGGCCCCCCCCCCCCCAAAAAAAAGAATGTTAAAAATCATTTCTACATGTAACTGGGCTTAAAAAAGATCAGGAATAATGAGTTGTTTGATTTTAGAAAAACATGGGAAGACATGAAATAACAGAGCAGAACCAAGACAATGTTTTACATTAATAACAATAATATTATTCTAAGAATCACTCTGAACAATTAAGTCATTCTGATTATAATAGCTGGAAGAGACCTTAGAAATCATTTAGTCCAATTTTGTCTTTTTGTAGATGAGGAAACTGAGCATCAGAAAAGTTAAATGGCTAGCCAAAAGAAACACAAAGTCATTAGCCGCAAAAGGAGGATCTGAATTTAGATTTTTTTTAACTCTTGTGTTTAGGATCTACCCACTCTAACCATACTGCCAGGTAGTTCTTTACTATACCATAGTTCTTTCTTATGAGGTTGTATAGTGAAAGAGAAGCTACTCTAACATAAAAAATTCAATAATGAACTAACCACTTACAAAATTAGTAAATTCAAAAAGCCTCTGAGCTTAATTTAACAGTTTCTCTCCTGACCCACTGTGTCAACCTAATTGTTTCTCTCTCTCTCTCTCTCTCTCTCTCTCTCTCTCTCTCTATATATATATATATATATATTTATATATATATGTACATATGTCCAGAGGAGTTTCAAAACAGAATATCAAACAATGATTCTCTTTATAACTAATGTTGTGAAAAAAATCAATCATTTTTTCATTTTTTGTCCACTTTAAGAATTAATACATAATTAAAATTATAAGCTGATTTTGGTAATGGCATAGCAAACTTATTTTCATAATTTTTAATTTGCTTTCAAGATAAAGCCTCAACCAAAACTTTTCTTCCTTTACTTACAAAGAAAAAATGTAGATCCCCAATTTAAGTTACTTGACATTTTTAAATGGCCTTTTCACAGTAACAATTACCTTTGGATAATGAGAAATTGTGATACCTGTGTCCTCCTGAACAAATCACTATAAAAATGTTCTGGATCTCAGTCTCAGTTTGCCTGTCTATAAAATGAGGAGATTAAAACTAGGAGATCTCTAAGGACCTTTCTAATTTTAACTCAACTCCTAAAGTTCTTTCACGTAATAGAAAGGTGAAAAGGCACTGTGGGACAACACTATAAATTGGGAGTTGTTCCCTGGGAGAAATTAGGCCCACAAGAGGGTAAAGTGAGCTAGGATTGAACCCAAATCTTAACTCTAAATACAATACACTCTCCACTGTTAAACCAGAAAAATCACTATTAACTATATTACCCTTCTAGATGAAGACCACTAAGATGTACTTTTAAATTTACAAAAGATAAAAGGAAGCTCAGAAGGAAGTACTTTTGAAAGTTACATGAGTAATCTATTATATACTATACCTTTAAAAAGCAAGCTATATGAAATAGATTCAGTTTCATCAAGTTTTTTTAGGATTAAGTTTTATGAATGGAAATTTACATTTCTGAGCTTGAAATTCAGAAAAAAAATAAAAACAAAACCACATATGTGTGTGTATACACACACACACACACACACACACACACACAAAATTAGAACAGGATTTCGTTCTAATTAAACTTCAGAGAAAAAATTAATGCTTTTCTGTCACTCATACAATTTTAAAATATACAATCTGCTACTGTTTATCCTTTATTTGCAAAGAAAATAATGACATTGGGGAAGTGATGCCATGACATACACATAAATCAAATCTGAGTGAGTGAATGCTATGCAAAGTCACCAGCCTTATTTTCTCCTCCAGGACCATCTGGGTTCAGTGGCCAGATATAAATTAGGATGACTAGAGATGGACCTGGATGAGATTCAATCAGGGTTAAATGACTTGACCAAAATCACAGTCACTAAGTGTCAAGTGTCTAAGGCTGAATTATAATTCAGATCCTTCTGAGTCCAAGGCTGGTGCCCTATTCATTTGTGCCAGCTAGCTACCCTAACACACAATCTATAATAATAAAAACTGACATTTTAAAATGTAGCTACAATCTTGATAAAGCTGGTCAATGGAAAGGGATCAAGAGGAGAGAGAGAGATGGAATGGTAAATGTACACATCTGCATACTTTGCTTTAAATTCAAGAACAGTATGCACTGACTACCCATTTTTACTCATTCTTCTAAAAATCATCCTCTTTCCCTGGTAGGTAAGCAATTCCTTGCATTCTTTTTTTGTTTTGTTTTGGCAAGGCAGTGGGGTTAAGTGACTTGCCCAAGGTCACACAACTTAAGTGTCTGAGGCCACATTTGAACTCAGGTCCTCCTGACTCCTGGGCCAGTGCTCTTCTATCCACTGCGCCACCTAGCATTCTTAATGTACACTGCCACACATATAATTTTGGGTGGTAAAGGATAGAGGTGTCAGACTCCTAGCATGCAATTTCTCAAACTAGATTAAAATGTAACTGAGAAATCTTCAACAAAATAAATTAAAAAATATAATACAACACAGATAATATTAATTTGTAGTTTTCTAGGTCAATAAGTAATTTGCAGAGATTCATTTCTATTTGAGTTTGATACTACCAATATAAAATATTAGAAGTTTAATAATTTAATTTGAAGATCAAACTTTTTTAAATAGAGAGTTTAGGACCTACTATTTGGATTGTCAATTTTATGATGAGTTTCTGTTATTTCTATTTTAAATTCTTGTAAATATACACTAAATATAGTATTGAAAAACTTTTTAAGTTAAATCATGGTTTTCTCAGTAATTCAAATTATAATTTCAGGTTAAAGTTTTTCTCTCTCAATTTCTGAATACACTTCTAACTGGTAATGGCTAATATGCTAACCTGAAGGTCATTTATTACAAATAATCATCGCTAAATGTATATACATTTGGATATTCCTGTTTATCTTAATTAAAGCTGGGGTACTCATATAAAACGTATAATAAATTCACATAATAAAAATTTTTGGATACATTAAAAGTCACTCTACTTCTAGATGTGGCTTCTTCAACAAACAATTGATTTTGAAAAGCAAACCTACTTGTTATACAATTTGCATGGACTGAACTTAAAGAAATATAATATACTAATGGAACTAGTTGATAATATAAAATTACATTTCATATACTAACCTGATATGCTCTGTTTATCTGACTAGCTGCCCAACCAGCATATTTCATATTGTCCTTTTTCATTTTTGCACTTGCTTTTGGATTTGAAGCAATATGACTTGCAGACTATAAACAGAAAAAGAAAAGTTAAATTTACATTCCTTTCCCTAGCCAAGAAAATTATGAATTTATGATATGAACCATATCAGTGTTCATAATTGTGATATGAAATATAACACTATTAAAAAGTCACTATGACCTTATAACACATTTAGACAGCAGATATAGTCTATAATTTAAAATGTGAACTTTATATAAAATCTAACAAATATAAAAGTGAAAATATGATTTTAAATATAATGTGGAGATTTAAAAAAAAGAGGAAGGAAATATAGCTGATTAAATGATTACATAGTAATACATAAATAACTAGAAGACCCCTCCCTCCCCAGCAAATTGAGTGAATCCTATATGAAAGATTTATGGAAAGGCACTGATAAGAATTCTGTAAGAAAATATGGAATAAGGGCAACTAGGTGGCACAGTGGAGAGAGCATCAGTCCTGGAGTCAGGAGGACCTGAGTTCAAATGTGGCCTCAGACACCTAATAATGACCTAGTTGTGTGACCTTGGGCAAGTCACTTAATCCCATTGATTTGCAAAAACAAAAAAGAAGTAACAAGAAAATATGGAATAACTGGGATAATCACACCAAAGAGATCAGAAATTTATTCTTAAATGTGGATTTCCATAATCTTTATGTTAAAAACCACTAGTTACTTTTTATGCCTCTATTTTATTCCTTCAGATTGGAGGAATTAAAGTATTTATTACTCTTCAGAATCTACTCTTTGGATTTTTAATTTTATGGTATCTGTTATAAAGGTTTAAAAAGTATCCTTATAATCTGCATTATCAATTTTTAAAAAAATTGAAAATTTGTGTCAAACTCTAATGTCAATTCTTATTAGACTATAGGATTTCGTTTACTCCATCTAGAAATCAATCAAGCTTCCACTATATCGTGAATAAAAGAATCTGTTTCTTTCTTTGCTAAGGTAAATTTTTTCCCAGTTTATGTTTAGTCTTATACATAAATTTTACAATCCTAAAGTTGGGAGAGATTTCAGAAATTATCTATTCTTTGAGAATTCAAATGATTATTTTCTAGGTCTTTCCTTCAATTATGTGTTTAAGTGCAAAATTTCTTATTCTTGAAATGGTCTTCCCTTCCCTCTCTCCAATACTTATAACATCTTTGTCTTTTGACATCCAAACATCCTTCAAGACATCTTGAACACAACTTTCCCCCATAAGGCCCTGCCTAATCTCCTTGGGTAGATATCTCTCACCTTCCTCAATCCTATTTCACTTCTCTTATCATGTTGTATTGTGTATTATAGTTGGAATTACTGCATATTTATTTCTTGGTTTGTATAGAAGTTAGATTATTTTCTTTCCCCTCTCCCTTCTGTATTTTCCCCCCTATTTATAGTTCAGAACTTTAGAGATAGTTGTTATTTAAACATTGTTTAATACACCTTCAAAATTATCTCTCTCCCTCAATCCTTATTACCAAACAGTGACCAAGTTGGTTTTTTTAAATCTAAACTTTACAACACCCCTTGCATCTGTTCCCTAATCTCCATTCACAGAGCCACCAGGCTAGTTCAGACCCTCAGCACCTCTCATCTAAATTAATAAAAAAATCCTAATCTCTTTCCCACTATTCTCTGCCCTTTACAATCAATTCTCCACATAACTGCCAATATTCCTAAAGCAGACTTCTAATTATTTCACTGAAATAATTAGTGGCTGAAAGAATCTTCAGAGGTTCTTTGATTCCATGTACTATTTCAACCTGCTGTGCACTAAAACCCCTATGATTTCCAGATTAAGTGTTGCCTACTCCAATTCTGTACTTGATTTTTTTCAAACCAAAATCTGAAACATTAATTTAATTTATTGAATTACTTACTAAATTCGGTCCAATGCCCTACCATGTCTAATATCTGAATTCTGTCTGAGTGTATTGACTATCTCTTCCAGTTTTGTTTCATGTGCAAATCTGATGAGCATATTATCCATATTTTTATCTAAAACACGATAATAAAAGTTAAATAACACAGAGCCAAGCACAAATCCCTGGGGCACTCCCCAGGAGATTTCCTGACATTAAACCATTAACAACTACTCTTAATTCAATAATTAAACAAGCTCTGGATCCATCTAAATAATTATCCCCATTTCTAAATTCAATTAATATACTTTTGATATCAAAAAACAAAAGAAAAGAACAGGTTAGCCAGGCATATCCTGTTCTTAAAGATCCTCAATAAATTTTTTTTGCAAAATCAATATTTGCTACTTTTAGTTTTTCCTTACCAATTTTAGTTCATTTTTCAACACTTCTAAGTACCATTAGCATCCTACCACTATTTTTATAGGACCGTGCTGTATTAATCTCATATTAAATAAATTTGTTCCTATCTCCTGAACAGATCTTTAAAGCACCAAAGCTGCTTGGTGACTTCTTTGTACATTAATTGTTTCTTTATATTTAATTCTATTTTTTCTCATTAGGCCTGAAATTCTGGAAACATGAATGGAAACAATCTTGAATGTCTTCCATTCTTTCTACACTGACTTTAATCTATGATTTCCCACATTTCATATATCCTAGTAAAATTATTCTTCTTGCTATTTCCTAAATTTCTATTTTATATCCTGCCTTCATGGCTATGTACAGGCTTCATGTCTGAAATGTTCCACTTTTTATCTGTGTAGAAGCTATATGAACCCAGTAGAATGTAAGCTCATTGAAAGCAGAGAATTTCCCCTCCACCACTCTCCCTTTTTATTTGCCTTTATATATACAGTACTTAACACAACACCTTGCACATATCAGGTAATAAATGCTTACTAAATTTAATGCTGTGCTGAATCTTGGCCTTCCAAAAAAGAGCCGAAGCTTATCAAAAAAGAGCCTAAAAGTTTTACCACATCAGAGTGATGATCAGTCAGAAGTGTAAAACAGGAACTATGGGTGGAGAAGGGCAAGTCAAGCAGTCTTCACAGCAAACTGTGAAGGTATGGGTCATTTATCCAATTCTTTTACAATTGAGACTACTACCTTTATTACTGACCAATCCCACAGTATACCTCAAGAACAGTCTCCAAAATATTTCTCTGACTTCTCCTTCCCAAAAGGAGTTCTTTCTTAGCATTTTCTTCTTCTTAAATTATTCTGAATTTCCCTATTTGTAGTGCCTGATTCTCTCCCACAATAGATGGTAAGCTGTTTTCGGGAATCTGTTCTGCATGTACCTGGCATGTATTAGATTATTAACAACTGTTTGATGAATTGACTTGAATAAAACTACTAACAGTTATTAGTCCATTACTATAATATTAACAATTCTCAGATTTTCAAGAGTGTTTTATCTTGAAACTGAAAATTTGTAAACTGTCTTTATTTCCAGACTACTTAAGTATCAGAGAGGAATTTATTCTCACTTTAAATTATCAGAGATTCTTAACCTTTTTTTTTCATGGACTCCTCTGGAGGTATAATAAATCCCAGATTGAAAATTCCTAACTCAAAAGAAAGTACTTACAAAATGTTTTAAAAAATTAAATGAAGAGAGTGAATTACTTAAACTTTCCAATTAATACATTTATATTCTACAGTGATGAATGGGTATAAATTTTTTTTTATCTGTGGTTAATGATACTGTCACTGGTAATAAAGAGCATAATACCCTCATCATGTCTTAGTGAAGTGTTTCAGATGCTTTAGCACATGAACAAGACAAGCGAAAAAACCTAAAACATCATTATCTGGGAGCCAACATATCAGAGGAATGGTCTACAGATAGTAATGTCTCATTTGAGTGGTGTGTGAGCATTCCCATCTCAAAGACTTTTTCATTGGGTAGGACCTGTCAGGGTCTATGTCCTATAGATACAATCTTCCATGTCAACTAGAGTGACCTCTCTATTATAAATCAAAAAAAAAAAAATCTGACTTTAATAAAATTTGCCAATCTTCCTCTTCCTGATTTCATTAGCATAGCTGCATTGTTATCCAAATATCAATATCAGTATATGTTATCCACATATCCACATGTCAGTATGACATATCAACTTCCTCATATCCAAGCCTATATTATAATTCTTGTCCATATTTTTACACAAACACAAACTGAAAAATGAATGTCCCAAGCACTAGAGACCTTTCTCTTGTTTTAACATTTCATGAATGGCATTGAGCTGTCCATTTCTTCTTTTTCACTATCACCATAAGATTTGCTAATCTCCTTTATTTTATCATGCTTATTATCTGTTACATGATTTCTGGTCAAGTCGATTTTGGCAATATACTGCAGACAAATACCTATCTTCCAAATGCCCTTTGCATAACTTGTTATTTTAGCTAGTATTTCAATAATGATGGCAAAATTTGATTTAAGTTTTATTTTTTTCACCCTTATCATCTTTCTAAGATTCAACTACCTGTAGAAAGACAATAATATATTCCATCTTCTTGCCCCCAAACATTTGTTAGAAATACAGACTGGGGGGGGGGTCTTTATAACTTTTTAAAGAATCTTTTGGATTCTAAATCTTTAAGATTCTAAAATTTTTAGAAAGTTTTATATTAACTTGGAAAAGGAAATATTACATATTAATTTTAGAAAATGCTCAGATATGCAATTAACACCAAAAGTATTTAATATTTCTAATAACAGGTTCAATCTCCTTGGTAGCTAGGATTAAAGGAATACCAATCATCATGCCTAGTTTAAAAAAAAATAACTTTTAAAATCTCTTTCACTTCAGTTCAACAAGATGATCTTTTTTGGTTTTATTTTTGCAGGGCAATGGGGTTAAGTGACTTGCCCAAGGTAATTATTAAATGTCTGAGGTGGGATTTGAACTCAGGTCCTCTTGACTCTAGGGCTGGTGCTCTATCCACTTCTGCCACTTAGCTGCGCCCAATAAGATGATCTTTAAATTTTTATCAAAAGATTATAATCAACCAAATTTAGAAGGAAGCAAGTAGTTGATGAGAGGTGGTATTTAAGCCTTTTACTTTTAGGTCTCAGTAAGTCCTATCTCTCCTATAACAAAAGGATCTCCTCCAATTAAGTGAATATTGTATTGTTATATTCATATAATTAAGTCTTGAATCTGAAACCAGACACAAACTGTGTGACAATGCGTAAGTCACTTAAAATCTCTGGGCCTTTTTCTCTACTTATTTGTAAAAAGGGATAGTAAATCAAGACTACTGAGGAGGAGCTCAGTATGCTCCATTTGTTTTCTAACTACAATAAGTCTCTAGAGGGCAGGGTCCACATTTTATCTCTTTACATCCTTGTCAACATTTAACTCAATGCAAGACATAGTAAAAATTTGTAATTCATTGATTCTTCTCTAAGCTCATTTTTTTGACCCTATATAATCAAAGAGAAATAGTTTGTTTCCCAACATAAAATCAATCCTATCCTATTAGGAAAACTAGAAACTAAGATGCCTTGAAAAATCTATTAATCTATAAATTTTTTTGTTCTTTTGTTTTGGTTTTTTGCAAGGTTAATTGGATTAAGTGACTTGCCCATGGTCACAAAGCTAAGTAAGTAGTAAGTGTCTGAGGCAGGATTTGAACTCAGGTCCTCCTGACTCCAGGGTCAGTGCTCTATCTACTACACCATCTAATTGTCCCTTAATATATGTAACTTGACAAATTTTTTTTAATAACATTAAATGAAGTTTAAAGTGCAAACTACTTTAAATTTAAAGTGTATATATATATATATATATATATATATATATATATATATATATATATATATAGACACAATAAGGTTAGGCATGGCAAAAACAACTTAAACACCATGAAATAAAAATAAAACTAGTTTAGCATGCTATTTCACTTCAAGAGAATACCTTAAACTTTTAATGATAGGTTTTACTTTTTATGACAAAAATACCAAAATGCTCAATTTACTTTTATATGTGTTTATTACATAACATATTCATACCTAAGTAGCAAAAACTACACTAAGACTTCTGGGACATCCTTGTGTACATGTGTATATGTGTGTATACCTGTTGTATATGTGCAATGTGTAAAATTCATTCTAAATTAGAATAATTTAAATTCATAATTAATTTTAGTTTTAAAGTTTAACTAAAACTAATCTTTGGAATAAAAAACATTAAAGTGAAAATATCGTTACTATCTAAAATTTAAAAATTATTACAAATTCAAATTACATATATGTAAACTACATGTAAGATCAAAACCATACAATCAGTATTTAAATGAGAAAAAAGTTGGGAGATGATTGAAAAAACAGATAATGATTTTTAAGTGAAAAAATTTTAAAACCATTTAGCATGTGTCTCAACTCACCATGTAAAGGCCAAAAAGAGCTCTCATGTTTCTGTTGTTCAGTTTCAATGCCTGTGCAAAATATTTTCTTGAAAGTTCGAGATTTTCAAGTCCACCTTGGGTATATTTAACCTGTTAAAATTGTAGGTAGTTGAAATCTGTATGTTTTACTACTTTGAAATGCAGCATAATTCATCATAACATAGGAATTACTCATTGCAGTAGTTTGATATTTCATATCCATATTCAAGTTGTTAAAGGAACTCATCTTAGAGCTCAAATGTCAACTGAAGCAGAACAAGATAAACACAACACTATAAGAAATTTATCTTTCTTTTTTATAACTGAATGCTTTAAAAAATACCTTTTCAGTAAGAGAAAAAGACATAATAACTTTAATGATATATTTGCAAAATAAAATTAAAGTGAAACACAGCATTTAATCCTCTGCTACTCAGGATTTTCAATAGCACATAAAATAAAGCTTTCAGTATGAGGTTGCCTTGTTGCAACTATTTTTATTATTGAAGTACTTCAGTCAAGCTTCAGTAATTACATTTCTTTAAAAATTTTCTTGAGTCCAGAGACAGAATTAAAATATCATCTCAAAAACTAACTGCTAGTCACACTTAAAACAACTATCACCTATAAAAAGACAATTAAATCCAACTTCTTGTCCCCATAGATTTATTAGAAATACAGACTTGGGAGAAAAAGCCTTATTATAACTTTTTTTAAAATTCTCATGGATTAACTTAGAAAAAGAAATATTACAAATAAGTTTTAGAAAATGTTCAAATATGTAGTTAACACCAGAGGTTTTTAAGTACTTCTACTGAAAAAGTTATCACTTCAAAAAAAATTAGAAATTTAATCATGATTAAATAATTAACACAAATAACAAATATAAAGGAATAGATTTTTATTACTATATTACATCTTAAATCCAATTGTATTCATTTAAACTTTAACACAAAACTAAATTATCAGATATTTTAAAAAATTATATACTTACCTAACATTACTAAGTCTCATTTTAAATAGAATCGCTTTTAACTATCTCAAATTATGCAACAGCAACAAAAACAAAATCACTATTAAAAATAAAATAATACTTTGGCAAATTAAATGATTATAACAGTTTAAAAAAAACACTTACTTCAGCAAATTGCTGACAGTATAAGTGGTTGTGTGGATTAGTCATCATAAGCTCCTCCAAACAGAAGGCTGCTTTTGCATAGCTGAAGAACATCAAGAACAAAAATTAATTCATCAAAAACTGCAGAAAATCATAAATGCCACTTAGAAAAACAGCAAGTTTTCCATCACATTAGCTATCATTTCATTCTCAAATTTCTTTTTAATTAAGCTAGTACAAGTATTTAGTTAATTTTAAATTTAAGAGATTAATTAAAAGTCTTCTTAAAATTTTTCAAAAGAATATCTAGTTAGTAAAAAAATACAAGTTTTTAGAAGATGTTTTAACAGCAACAGACATAACAGAGAAAACAAAAATTCCAACAAATGATAGAACTGTTATTACACTATTATAAATGTTTCTAAAAAAACATATTCTAATAACCTTCCTTAAGAAACTATAGCATACTTCAATGTACAGTTTATCTTCAATTTCACATATGAAATTACTATTCAGAAGAAATCCTAATGAATATGATTGCTATAAGTTCTGACACCTTGGAAATAAAAAAGAAGGTGGCTCCTTTACAATAAAAGGAAAAGACTACCTTTTTTAATATATTCTGCCAATATAAGAATAAAAAAAAGTGAAATGAAATTAGAATATCCACTTAAAACACTCTGTTGGGCTATGAATAAAAAGAGAAATTATGTATTACTTTTCTCCACTGTTTGATCTATTCAAATTTCAAATATAATTATAGATTCCACATCTGCAAATCAACTCATCAAGAAAAAGTGCTGGTAGTAGTAGTGAAGATATCTACAGAAAAATTAAAACTGAGAGCAGGAGTAACTTCTTTCTCACTTCATCCATGAAGAAACAGACTCCAAATCTTCTAATGCAAAGTATTTAGAACATACCATATTACCTATCTACAGAAAGAAAAGCTAAGACAAGACACTTCAAATCTATACCCTTTCCTAAGAGGCACAATAGTTTGAGATGAATACACAACATTTCAGGGCTAAACAAGTTTAATCACAGGTCTTGACTATGGCTCCAGGTTAGTATAAATCCAAGTCAGTATTTTAAAGTACCTCAAAAGATATTATTTGCAATATTAACAGAAAAGAACTGAGAACTTGATTTTTTTAATGAATGTAACCATTTTTAAACAGCTACAAGTTGTCTGTACCTATCCTATAAGAATGTGAGTTCCTTGACAGCAGTGACTGTTTTTGATTTTCTTTGTTATCAGTGGCACATAGTATAGTATTTGCCAGTACAAAGCAAATGTTTAATAAATGCTTACTGACTAAATAAATACTCTGTATTTCAAACCTATATTTTTATTTAAAAAACAAAACAAACAAAAATTATGTCACACATATACCACTTCCTATAATCAAGTCAATACAATAGTTCTAATTCTCAGATTGTCTCAAAATCTATTTCTCACACTCTACTATATTATAACTTAAGCTTAATCATAGAATACCTCTAAGTTTTCAGTTTGGGGAAAAACAGAGAATAGTTATTCTGTAACCTTAACTAGCTTCAAAGTTGAAGTAGATTTTGTTACACTATTTGAAGAGGGTGAGCTGAGTACAATTATCATTTCCTCAGGGCAAAAAATTACTTTCAGCTGCTTCCCTGACAATAATTTGTACTACTTTATAGCAAAATGGCTTGGGACTATCCTGTTTAACTCTAGAAGTACTTTCTACCCTGTTTCATTTCTCCATAGACTCTTTGAAGATAAATAAATACAATTTTATTTCTTAAAGCAGTAGCCAAAAAGTTATAATTAAAAATAGATAAATAGTATTTCATGCAAAAATTACCATCTTTCAGTAATGAATCTATGGAAAGTAAGCTTAATCACAATTAATACAAATTTAGAAATAACAAATATAAAAGGAATAGATTGTTATTACTGTATTACATATTAAATCCATTTGCAATCATTTAAATATAAGTACCATAAATAATAGGAAGGATCTTATATTTAAAGCTAGGAGAAACTTTACAGGTCCTTCTGAACTATGAGAATAGGTACTA
>NC_133666.1:565740458-565747958 GCF_037893015.1 Macrotis lagotis | reverse complement strand
TATCTCCTTAACACCTTCAAGAACAAATTTAAAATGTTCTGTATGGCTAGTAAGGCCCTTCAAAAATTCCTTACCTTAACCTTTCCAAGATTCTTACACCTTATCATCACCCTCTCCCCAATCTCCTAATTTCTCTGCAATCCACTGATAATGGTTTACATTCTATTCCTTACATAAGGAATTTCTTCCAATTTCATTAGTTGTCCTCCAACCCCAGAATGTTCTTCTCCCTCATTTTTGACTCCAGCAAGTTACAGCTAAAATTACAATTTCTCCATGAAATCTTTCTTGATCCCCCTTAATTCAAGAGTCTTCCTTCTTTTGATTCTATTTCATCCTGTATACATTTTTTTAAGTATATAATTATTTGCATGTTATTTCCCCCATGAGTCTGAATACTCCTTGAGGGTAGGGAATTTTAACCTTTCTCTTTTCCTAGAATCTCATAAACACTAGACACTTAATAAATTTCCTGACATATGATTCCAAAGAATAATAATGAAAACCACTCTGTCTTCATTCATTCATTCTAGTATGAGTCAATACAGTATTGATTAGGAACAGTTAAGAGAGGGTGACAATTCTTACCGAGGCAGCCATTTTTGATGAACAACCAACTTTTGATGAACAATATGGTGTGCAGACACCTGAAAAGTAATGGAACCCCTAAGCTGAAAAGCTCATTCCCTTATGGTGATTCATAAGTGAAAAGGGGAAGGGTAGAAGAAGTACTGTTATACTTTTATCATAACCAAGCATGGTTGTGAATAACAAAGTCTTAGTCAAAAACAAAATACTTTTAAAATCTTCAGCAATGTTGGGGTTTTGGTATTTGTTTTAAATCACTGTTGCCAACTAAACATTAAGTGTTTGAGAAAAAGAATGGCAAACATTAGAAGTGAATAACTAGTCAAGAAAATGATACCTAAGAAGATGATCTAAATTTCTGGACCCAACCTTAAAAATTGGTGGTTGTCTTCTCTTCTCAAAAAAGAACTAAAAAGACATCACAAATTGGGATCAAAGTATAATGTGTCTACCTATGGGTGATCACACCAATTTGAGCACAGAAGACTCTATCACAGGTTGGACTCAAATAGTTTATATAAACATTTGAGATGAAAATGTCTTTACACATTTCTTTTAAGCTACTGCAATTCTGCTTCACTCATAAAGTTTAGGCAGTCCTTTGCCACTGTATCCCAAGTCAATCAATTCCAAAGTTTTTCAAAGAAATCTTCAGCATTGTTGTATTGTTTTCTTCTGACCTTTGCTTTGCATAAGTTCTCTACAAAATAAGTCTTAGGAAAATATATATTTGATATTTGAAAACAAGTCCAGTCGATGGGGAACTGCCCTCTCTGCAGTAGAGTCTGAATGTTTAGTAGTTTTAGTTCAAGAAAAGACTTCAATGTTTGGTACTTTATCCTGGCAGGACATCTTTAGACTCTTCCTAAGACAATTCAAATGGAAACAATTCAGTTTCCTGGTATAGCACTGGCATACTGTCCAGGTTTCACAGGCATAGAACAATGGTTCTGTAGAACTTTAGTTTGACAGACAATCAAATACCTCAACTCTCCTACACTTTCTTTCAGAGCCTCCCAAACACTAGGCAAGCTCTGACAATATTTACGTCAACCTCATCATCAAATACTTACATCAACCTCATCCATCAAAGTGTGCATCCCTAAAAAGTATACTGCCAAACTAAGAAAACTTATCTTCAGCATTCGAAATTTCTCCATTTGCTGTCACCAATGAGACCATGTTTATCTAGATTCTAATGATTCTGATTGGTGGAAAACCTGCATTTTCTTGATGTTAAATGTAACATGTACATATATACATATACAAAATATATCAAGAAAGAAATAACACAAGGAAGTTTTGATAGGGTTGCACCAGCAAACAGGGAGATCAGGAAAATCTCCTTGAAAAAAGTAGCACTTGAGCTGAGTGCAAAAGCAAGGAGATGGGAGAAGGAGTACTGTATGTGCAGATCAGAAAGTGAGCTATTTTGACTAAACTTCAAAATGCAAGGAAGAAAACGTTAGACTGAAATGGGAGAAAGGAGTCAAGTTGTGAAATACTTTAATGTGAACAGTTTGATCCTCAAGACAACAGGGAGCCACTTGAGTTCAGTGAGAGGGGGATATCATGATATCTAAACTTTAGGAAAATCATTGTAATTGAAGTGAATGGGTTGGAAAAGGGACACTAAGGAAAGAACAGACAGAAGAGAGAATCAGGAGAAAACCATGTCTAAAAAGCCTACAGTATGCAGAAGGAGATGTGAATAATCTCCTTTATTAGAGTATTATATTCATGGAGTGTTCCAATAAGAGAGAGAGAGAGAGAGAGAGAGAGAGAGAGAGAGAGAGAGAGAGAGAGAGAGAGAGAAACAAAGAAAGAGAATGCAAGCAAGTATCCTGGTATTCTGTCCTGGGCTTTGATTTTCTTTTTACATTTTGTCATGCTATTATAAACTTCATTAAGTTCCACTGTCCCTTTTCAGATGACTCCTAAGAATTTATATCCAGTCTTCATCAATTTCTGTCAGCCTATCAGTCCTGGATCATCACTGTCTAAATTTCTCTTTGCACTCTTCTCTCTAACTTCCTCTCTCTCTCAGAGAACAATTCCCTATAACAAAGTTTTTGTTTTCTTTTTTAAAGGAAGGAAGAAGGGGAGGAGAATCAGTAAAACAACATAGAAACGGAAAAAAATCTGGCACTATATAAAATGTTTCACACTTATGATCCTTTCCATCTCCACCTCCAAAAAGGACTGAGGAGAAATTTCTACTCAAGCATCTTCTTTGGAGTCTTGCTTCTTCTTTGTAATTTTGCAACCTTCATTTGCATTAGTGTTTGTGATGCTGGTTCTTTTCTTTCCATTTATACTCTTGTCACTTAGGTGAACTGTTTTCTAGGGCTGTCTTACTTGACTTTGTATCTGGATGTATGGTTCTCAGCTTTCATCACATTCCTGTTCTACAATTTGTTGAGCCATTATTCAATTGATGAGTATAAAAGTGCCACTGCAAAAGTCCTGCAATAAGTATTTCAGGGTGAATATTGGATGTTCTTTTACCAATGATCTTCTTGAGATTTTGTGCTTAGTTTAAGAAAATAAGAGTCACTCCCAAAGATCTGGATTTAAAAGAAATGCTGCCAAATGCAGAACTAAAAATGTCAGTTTCTTTTAATGGGCTGTTCAATGAGTGGCCATGTATTCACTATGTGCTCAGTTAAAAAAAACAAAGTTTTAATTTACTTCATTCTACCAAGTCACAAAGATTAGAGAAATCACTCCAGCCTTTTGCAAAAGATAGACATGATTAGTAGTGAGCAAAAGGCTGGCTTCAGAGTCAGAAAAACCAAAGTTTAAGTTTAACCTCTGACACATTGGCTGTGTGATCCTGAATAAGTCACATAAGGTCTCAATTCCCTATGCAAGGCAATGGGGTTAAGTGTCTTGCCCAAGGCCACACAGCTAGGTAATTATTAAGTGTCTAAGGCCGGATTTGAACTCAGGTACTCCTGACTCCAGGACCAGTGTTCTATCTATCCACTGGGCCACCTAGCCACCCCAAGACTATACTTTTAAATTAATTTGCTGACACCAGGTATTTCACTTAGAACTTTCATAGACTAATAACACAAGTCCAGGAAAAAATTTTTTTTTAAAAAAAGGGAACATATTTTGTTAACTTCAAAATACAGGAAAAAAGAGAGAATACAGCTGAGTGAGTCTGTGTGTTATGCAAGTGCGAGTTGAAGTACTTCACTGAAGGTTACAAACATAAGTGATACAAATGGGACAATAATTGGGAAGTCTGAATGCTCCACAGGGTCTTCTCAAAGACTATGGAAGGGTAGAATGTGAAATAACAGTTTAATCCAGAATTAAACTCATTAAAAATCCTTTGCTTTGACCAAAATATGCCTTATGAATTCATAATAGTGATGGAAAACTTCTAAAATAAAGAAATATTAATTTTACAAATGTCAATTTATTTTTAGTTTTTCTGAAGTTAATGAGCCCCCATTCTACTTTTTTTTAAAAAATGACAATTGAAAAGAATATCTTAATGAAATTGTTAAGGGGCAGCTAGATGGCGCAGTGGATAAAGCACTTGCCCTGGAGTCAGGAGTATCTGGGTTCAAATCCGGTCTCAGACACTTAATAATTAACTAGCTGTGTGGCCTTGGGCAAACCACTTAACCTCATTTGCCTTGCAAAGAAAAAAGAAATTGTTGCATATTTGAAAAATATATTTGAAAATCTTCACCTTAATACATGATTAATGACTGATTTAATTAAATTTTTATATGGTGCTAATGCATGGCATTTCATCTACCTAATATCCTAAACATTCAAAACAAATTCTCAAATGGTTACTGGTCAATTATGCAAAGTCAATCTTATTAATGGGAAAAGAGAAAAGAAACATTCCTTAATCAGTATCACATGGACAAAGGTGAATTAGTATGACATATTATTAAATAATGGTACTTTCCAAGTAGTTTAATAATCTCAGATTGGCAAAAGAAATAATTCTCTATTTGTCATGATCCTTTTAATCAGTACTAAGCAGAAAAAATGAAATAACTAGAAAAAATGAAATAACTTAAGCATTTATCAACTTCTGCAATTGATTAGGAAAAATTCCAAGAGTCTGAATTTATTGTAAACTTCTTGACTAAAAAGAATAAATTAAATTACCTGTTGGCATTAAAGGAAATTCAACACTTAAAACCTTTTGTATATGAATTTAACATTCTAAGGATTAAAATTCAAATTATAAAAGATGGGACTCCAAAAATAATCAAGATAATAACCAGGGTATCAGACAAACATTTATTAAACTATCTTGACTAAAATCTGATTTTTCCAACATGCACCAAAATTTGAAATAAAGACTAAATTTGGGAAATGAAATATAATTATGAATAAATTTTTTGATAAATAAAAATAGAACAAGGACATCATCTTTCTTCTGCCGAATTCTAAATAACTGAGTCCTTAGCTTTATTTTGCCTAAATTCTTCATCTATTCTGTGCCAAGCTATAATAAAGATGAGCAGATTTACATGACAGAGAGTCTCTACAATGAATGCTCAGGACCAGTCATTTTTCTGTCACTAACATGGCAGCTTTAAATTTTTAGATCTGAGCAAGGGAAAATAAAGTAACAACTCCATGCTCAACTGCATTAGAATGAGTTACTCTAATAGAGATAAATATGTCTTGAGACTGTGTTCTAAATTTGCTTTAGGGACTATAAAGATTGGTAACAAATAATTACTTAATTACTTTCTATTTATTTTCTCTGACTATAAGCTATGAACAGGCCAGGAAGAACTAATCAATAATCCAATTATCCCAATAATATCTACTAATTACTTAAAATATGATTAAGGCACTGGACTATATTAAATAGGAACAAAGATAAGATTCATACATACAAGAAACTCAGTCAAATAAGAGAAAAGATATATATATGAATACTATATAACTGTATTCATATTTCCGGTGATCATTTTTTTTCATCTTTGTTCCCATCACACTGTACTGATTTCCTCCCTGTTTATTCAAGTAGACTCTAAGTTCCTTGATGGCAAGAACTACACCATTTTAAATCTCTGACTCAGCACCTGCATACAGAAGACACTAAATACATGTCCACTGATTTGCAGAACTAAAGCACAGGGATCATTTCTGACTTTAGAGATTAATCTGTTCGGCAGAGAAAGCAAAAGGCATATTGAAACAAATGGAGTAGTGGGGTAGAAAGAAAACAAGATGATAGTTAAAATTTAAGGGAAAGAAAGTGTGCAAATGTGTTACCGTGTATGTGCTGTGTATGCGTGTGTTCTAATAATAGGAAATAGTTTTATCTCAAGTTTAGAAAAGAGTAGCCAATGGAGAAAAAGCTTAAGGGAATGATAGATTATATAGATTATATTTATATAAATATATTTAGGTAAATGACTGCTTAACAGGCTTAATATTTCTTTCAGCTATTACAAGTATTACTAGAAGTCATGAAACTTGAAGGCATAATATAGAAATGAAGACAAGAGATCACTATTTTTTATAACGCTTAGAATTTAAAAATGCTTTAAACTTAAAAGTTTTCATTTAGCCAACAGCTAAAGTCAAAGAATAAGGTAAAACAAAATTTAAAGTAAAGATAACCTATCCAAAAATAATGAATGAAACTAACAAAGGCATAAATGCTTGATTCTAATTCTTAAAAGCATTCCAACTACCAACTAATCCCTTAAACTCTTGAGCTAGTAGATTCTAAGATTTAGATATCCAAGATATCCAATTTCAGTGAATAAATCCTAGTTCTGTTCAAGTCTAAAAAGGATGAATAGCAGTTTTTGAAAACTTGACCCCATATTTTGTGCAAGATATTTTTTAAAGAGAATTCCAATTTTACTAAGGCAGATAAGATAATTAAAATGAGAATACTTCGGGGCAGCTAGGTGGCGCAGTGGGTAGAGTACTATACTTCTGTGACCTTGGGCAAAACACTTAACCCCACTGCCTTAAATAAAAATAAATAAACAAATGAATGAATGAATGAATGCATGAATAAATAAAAAAAGAGAACATTTCAAATGTAATAAATACATTTTGGGTCCATCTTTTAGAGGGAAAGAGAAACAGACAAAGTAGAAACTCTATCAGTTATAGTCATGCCTTCAGTTTTGTTACGGTTTCACAAAATACTCAAAATTTTCCTGAGGAACATATTTCAATCAAATACCTCACAAAATAGTGGAAATCTTGCTAAAGAAAGCTGTTTTGGGGTAGGACAATATTAAGAGCAGAGATCACTGAAAAGGGAAAAACTATTTAGAAAAGATCATTGAAGTAAGGGATCAATTTTAATAATACATAATGCATCCAAAGTATGTAAAAATGATATAAAAAGAAATTCATTCTGGCGGTTGAAAAAATAAAATGTACTGAGGTATTATTTTTAATTTTTTAGATGCTAAACATTTCAAACATGAAAGTAGGTGAGCTTCAATTTAATAATTTCATATATTTATTTCATGTTAAGCAACAATTTATATAACTATGAAGCATTTTCATTTCTGAAAATATGCACTGATACAGGATGTGATTTTTATAAGACTTGCCATTTTATATGCAATACTTGCCAAACAGAAAAATGTTTAACATATCTGAACAACTCCATGTGTCAGCACACAAACTGCTATAATATAAGCTGAGGTAAATGCCAAAATAAACTAAGTAACTATTTCTGTTTGAAATTCTAAAATGTTTATTTTCTTAGGAACTCTCATGTATGAATGGAAATAATTAACAGGTAGATGGTTATGGCTAAACAATTCAAATACATGACAACTTACCAAAAGTTAAATAGAAACTTTTACTTAGTTAAAAATGAGATTAGGACTAGCTATTATGAAGCTATCTTGAACCAAAATTTGTTCCACATCAAATGTTTAT